>NC_056721.1:9621004-9853504 GCF_018831695.1 Puntigrus tetrazona | reverse complement strand
AATTATATTTTAAATATATATATATATATATATATATATATATTTTTTTATGGACAATTTTATATTCACATTGCAGGTTGTTTAACATAGTAACATGAAGATACATTGTGGTTTTGTTCCTCATATTTTCGTGTGGGTGAGTTAATGTGAAGAATATTCCATATAAGTGTCACTACATGGAGGAAAAGACAACTAGATCCTAGATAAACATGACCTAGATAAACTGCTTTCCAGCTTTTTGAGGTAAATACTCTTAGAATATGCAGAAGTTGGGACAGATGTTTTCTTTAGCAGATGGTTTGACACATGAACGGGGGTCATATTATATTTCTTACAATGTAAAAGCCGTTTTATTCTCACATTTTCTGGTTAGTTTGTGTTACGACCGCTTTGAGGTCAGTAAGGTTTTTCTTATTAATTAATACTTATTTAGCAAGGATGCATTCAGCTTTGCTATTACAGAAATAAATGACATTTGAAAATATTTTAAGAAAGCTGCTAATTTTAAACAGTACAAGTAATATAGTAATATTTCCGAATATTACTGTTTTTATCAGCAAATACATGCAGCATCGCTGAGCTAAAAGACTCAACACTATTAAAACCCTTACCAAACCCTAACTTCTAAATGTATTAAGCATCTATTTTTGTCTGTCACAGGGTCTTGGAGATGCAGGATCTAACAGACCCGCAGCACTCTGTTAACAGTGGCAGTGACGGCACATCCAAACTGGACAAAAACATCCTCAGCAACAACATCACGACCAATGGAACCGGAGGTATGAAAAAAAAAAAAAGACAAATCAAAGAGCAAGCAAGCAAGAAATTACCAGCGTACATGAGTGAGCGAGCGACATATTAGCTGATAAATAGGGCCTTTCAACCAAAGCATTGCTTTGAGTACAGGAAATCAGCTTTTGCGTAGTGCACTCTACGTTCTTCGATGTAGAGTTTCTTGCTGTAATTGAAAGCAGGGTTCAGTCGTGCTGTGCAATGTTCGGATTGCAAGTATAAAGTGTTTCTTGTTCTGGTGGTTTTGGTGCCGTCCAGAGTGGGTTTGGTGGATTAGTGGCGATGTCGTGCGTCTAGTTGTTCTGAGCTCACACTAACCTCAAAGGTCAAACACTGCATACAGGCCTAATTAAAACAGAAGAAAGCGTGTATGTGTACAAGCATCTTTGTGCTGAAGCGTTTTCCAGCACTTCTCCTGTGCGTGTTTCAGCAAGAGCCTGGTGCACAGCAAACCATTTCCTGCGTTTAAACTCTCATTTTCTCTCTGATGTCAACACGCGCTCGCTTGCTTTTCTCTCCTTGAGGAAAACGCTGAACAAACGTTTTAAGAGAGAACACTAGGCAAACATACACATGGCTAAATAGACTCTCAACACCCTAGCAAGCGAGCGTTTGATGTATGGCTATGACTGTGCGGTACACAAGAGACGCAGTAAAGTTAAGGGACCCTGTGTGTGTGTGTGAGCTCATCTGTTTTTGACATGTAGCAGAATAAAACAATAGCAGAAGACTGAGAGAGTAAAAAGAGCAGAACTCAGTAAATCATTTAGATTAGGCCTCGGCTAATGATTTTAACAGCTTGACATACACACACATTCACACACACTGGGATTGTGCTTCTGCCAAAACAACGACATATTCAACATTCTCCTCTGTCTACCTCATCAGCTCACAGCCTAGACTGAATCCCTCCATGCACACATACACACACACACGCAAACCGCCCACACAACCACCCACACACACACACACATCCTAACATGAATCCCACTGCCAATGAAACCTCATTCATCTTACTTTAGAGGACTTTGCTTTCTTCCTCACAAACGCACACACACTAATTCAAAATGGTTTTTTTCTGCAAATGTGCCTTTGACAGGGCTGTCATAAACTCAGTGTGGCAAAAAATGGTTATATGATTTATATGAAGTCATTTCTTGTTATGGGAACACGAGGAACGATGACTGTACTATTGGTAAATGTATAATGAAAGTAAATTTAATTATAAAGGAATTCTATGGGAATTTATTGACTTTTTACTTATGGTTCTATTTGCTATTTGTGAAATGTTATCAGTTCCTATACAAGAACTTTTCATAAAATATTACACCAAATGGCCATACAAGGCCACAAAATGTACTATTTAGACACTTGGGTCAAAAATTCACAAATTACTTTGTATTCGAGAAGAAAAATCTCTATCTATAAAAAAATATTCTGTTTTCTCAGAACTAATGTCTATTTTCTTAACTGTTTCAACTGCAGTTACTTTTAGTTAATGTAAGAAATCAATGGATGGGTGACCTAGCAAAGTAACCACTGGTGTAGTTTATCACATTACTTTCTTTCTTTCGCAAACGTTTGGCAACCAATAAATATCTAAGTGAATGTTATCTTCATATTAAACACTTTATTTATTGCTTTATCATTTAAAACCTAACAAATGTCTTTTAGGTTTGCTTAAAGTGTTTAAAATATTTTGTAATATTTATTTATAAATAATTTATTTAAAAATTATTTCATAGTAATGTGATTCTATCAATATAAATGATAATGGATATGTGATTTAGAAGTGCTACTTATTTGTATTATTTTTAATATTAATGAGAAAAAATCTATTAAAATTCATTTTAATTAACATATATACAATAAATGCAGTCTAGTGATATTCTGTGTTTTTAAGTGTGATGTAAGTGTCCTTACATTTTTGGGTCTACCTGTATCTGCTAAATTTAAAAAATAACTGGGTAATACAGTCCACTATACATCTGACTCCGCCCCCAGGAGAGAACATGACAATTCTAAACACGGCTGATTGGCTGCTGGGCTGCAGTACCCCGCCCACTGCCCCAAGTATGAAGAACGATGGTATACTGCATGTGTTTGTGTAGTGTATATATGATAGCACGTGTGTGAGTGTTTGGGTACAGTGCTTTGAAGGGTTTGCTTTAGTACTTTCAGAGTTGGTTTGATTTTAAGAACTTTGAGAGGAGTTTGACAGCTCATGGGATGCCTTATATCTTTCTTGGTCTGTCTCTTTAAGTTAAGTCTGAGCCTCTGAACAGCAGCGAGGCTGTGAGCTCGGCGGGAGACACTGGGCTGGACACTTACACTGGGTCAGGTAAGACACACACACGCACACACAAACACGCTCACATGCGCTGCATTCAGAATGCCTGCTGTAATCCCACTTGGGAACTTGCTGAAAGCTCTGAGCCCTCAATCTTTGTACTGCCCTTGAGCTAACGTCATCAGAGCCACAAACTCTTTATTTAGATCAATGTGCTCACACACAAACACACACACACACACACTCAGAGACTGAGAAACCCTCTGTCCATGCGCTCCCCTGCAGAGAAGGTTGAGGCCCTTGCTTGAGCTGACAGTGTGATGTCTCTATAAAGAAGACAACAGCATGTTCATTTATATACACTGCAAAAAAAACATTTTTCCAGTAAAATGTATTATCAGGATATGATTTACTAGGTAAGTGAAACCTGTTTTCATGGAATACAAAACCCACATATAGTGGTTTTTTTTTCTTGTTTTAGGCCTAAAAAAGGTTTAAAGTTAAAGAACGTGTATTTTAAACATACATTCATAAATTAATTATGCTTGAGTAAAGGCTTGTTTTTTTTTTAAGACTACATCTATAGAATAAAAGAGTACATCTATGAATGACTTCAGAAATGTTACTGTCAAATAAGACAACTAATTACAAAGAATGTAAAAAGTTTCAAAAATTTAAAAATAATTTATTTTTATATTTGTAATTTTATATATGAGTTTAATCATTTATTTTTTTAAATGTTCAAAAATTGTTTTTCATTATATTAGCGTGGTTTTATTGCATTAGTTAGCTGTATTTTTTAGGGCTTTTTTTAACCTAATCAATATAATCAAGGTTAATCCAAAACAAGGTTAATCCAACATTTTTGCTAATGAACTATATATATGTCTAAAACTAAAAGCCTCAGAAATTTTTATATATTTTTTGAGGAAAAAAATTGACAAAAACACTGATTAAGAAAACGATTGGGACTGGGAAACGTTTCAGCTCAGGAAGGGAATTATAACAAGCAAACGCCAAAATTTGTTTTTGATTTTTGCATCTCAAGGAGAAAAGACGAAGAGAGGAAAGGCAGGAGGAGGAAACAATGACATTCTTTGATGTCGAAAGAAGATTTTTGAGAGAAGAGTTCCTGTTATTTTTTTTTCTGCTATTTCTTAAATGAAATCCAGCTGGTGAGAAAGACTGCGAGCTGTCAGTCAAACCTCAGAGCTGTGTGTGTGTGGATTTAAACTGAAGGCTCTTGGCAAAATCTCCTCAGATGGAAGAAGTCCAGCACACATTTTATTTTATGATTGTGATATGTAATAAATTACACATTCAGTCCAATGACAACTGACATGCAGTACTGACTGGTGATACATCCCAGTAAGGTATATGTGTGTGCGTGCCATTGTGCAAGAAAACAATTCAGTCTCTAGCTAATTCCTTTATTTTTTTTCTTCTTTTTGTTTTTTGTGTAGTTATAAGCAGCAGTGGATTCAGCCCTCGGCCGGCTCACCAGTACTCGCCTCCTCTCTACCCCTCAAAGTATGACACAGACACGTTATGATGCATTAATGTACATACAAAAACATCTAACCATCTTCACTGGGGTCAACACAAGACAAATTAACGATGGCGGTTGATGTCAAAAAGGCAGCTGACCCTTGATCTAATCAGAGGAATGATGAATGTTTTGATTTCATGTTTGATTGGCAGGCCTTACCCCCACATCCTGTCTACACCCGTGGCTCCTCCCATGTCGGCCTACACAGGCCAATCACAGTTCACTAGCATGCAGCAGTCGACAGTTTACACACCCTACTCTCAAACTACTCCACCCTACGGCCTCTCCACCTATGGTAGGTCCTTTACCTTCGATACGTGGTGATGGATGACATGTGTGTTGTTTATTCAGCATGTGAGGATGATATTATAGTTTAGTATTTATAATTCATGTGAAAGAGCCTTCAGTATCAATCCAGTTTGATTGACAGGTCCACTCTCTTGATATTGAGCTACAGATTTGGGGGTGATGTTGCCAGGCATAAAGACAGAAGGAGGTCTGACACAAACGCAATCAAGCCTCCAATCAGGGCTCAACTATAGCCCTGGATTTACCACCCCTCAGCCTGGACAAACAGCATATTCACCCTATCAGATGCCAGGTGAGTATGTTTAAGTATAAGAGTCTGGAACCATATTACATATAACAACATTCAAGAGTGACCAGGATCTGAAAAAACACTATAAAAGCAATGAAAGTTATTGGTACAATTTAGGTCTTTTAAAAAGGCATGGTTGCGTCTAGGACAGATTTGATGCGATTTGATTGGCTTTGACATATGTAACTAAGTGTAACGTATTATTTAGAATTCTGGATGTGATTTATCAGTGCTATTGGTGGCTAGAAATATTGAGAAATATTGCTGAAATAAGAACTATTAGAGAAACTTGAATTAAACAAAAATTAGAAATGTTGCCTTAAACGTAATAGGTTTAAATTGGAGCACAAAATAAACAGGAATTAAATAAAAACTAAAACTGAAATAAAATGAAAAATATAATCGTATGCAAAAATAAATTATATTTAAATAACAAATGTAGAAAGAACAAAAGTAATAATGACAAAAGAACATAAATTCAAATGAAATCTAAATTTATGTAAAATTATATAAAAGCTAATTCAAAATATTAATTAAAACTACAGTAGTATACAAATAATACTAAAACAATTACCAGTGTTTATTCCTGTCCTCTTTGATTCATGAGTCTATGGTCCTTCTAAACTGTAGTAATATGGCTAGCACTGTGTGTCAGATGTTTAAGAAAAAGTATGTGTGAGCTTTTGTACACAGATTAAAAAAAAAATAACATCATACAACATGTAACAACATGATGGTAATCAAAAATTGTATTTTACTATTTGGGTATTTCATTGTTTCAGTGAGATCTGTTCACCATTGAGTCGCACTGGCTTTTCTCTTTCTCAGCAGGGTCAGGTTTCACAACATCTCCTGGTCTCTACACATCCAACAACTCTAATCCAGGCAACTTCACCACACAACAGGTAATGTCACACGTGCACACATTAACACACACACGCACCAATAACGTCAGAGTTCAGCAAAGGACCGAGTCTTTTTTTTACAACAGCCCAGGCCTCAGAGAACGGATCGCCATCCTTCATCTGAGAGAATTTATGCTTTTAGGACTTAATGTTTCCCTAAACTTTTATGATTAAAAGTGCTGCCAAAGAAAAGGACCCAGCTACACTTAGACTCCCACTGATGAATTTAGCTGTGTAAACAAAGTGAGATTCTGGCGATGGTTGAAATGGAGTAAGCAGAAGTAGGATGAAATGAGAGAGTGAAAGTAGTAGAGCGAGTGAAAGAGTTTGGCCGAGAGCATTTTACTGCAGCTCTCATGTTCTTGAACGAGTGAGTCAGTGACAGTTTTAGAGTCATCTCCCGTAAGAGATCCGTCAGTGTCTGCACATGTAAAACTTTTTCAAAGATACAAGAGAAATCAGGGAGTGATAAAAAGCTCTGTGTGGATGAGCCAGAAATCTGTACGTTCCAGTGCTATTACTTGATCTTTTCTCTCTTTATTATTCCCCTGATAAACTCCCTCTCCTTTTCTTATTCATTCAAGAAGAGCATAAAACCTATATTCTTTCCACACTTTACTAAATTATAGAGGGGATAGGGCAAGTTGTCACACTCCAGTGTTTATTTCTTAATCAAAAGCTTTTTTGCAGCCAGTGTACAGCAGATCTGCCTTATTTCCACTGTTATTGATCAAACATAAGCACATTGACCTTTGTGACAACATGCCCCAATAACAGGTTTCCAACATTATGCAGTCACCATTTTTGCTTGTTGTTTTATAATGTAATTGCATAATGCATATTTTTATATATCACCTAAAAATACCCTTTTATGCTTTCTGGTCAGATTTTGGTTTTGAGTTGCTTTTATTTTTGTAATGAATAAATCAATTATTATTTTGATTTTGTTTGTTTGTAGCAGGAATATCCCTCCTATACAGCTTTTGGGCAGAATCAGTATGCTCAGTATTACTCCACCTCCTCCTACGGTTCCTACATGACATCCAACAGCTCATTGGACGGCACAGGTTCAATCTCCACCTATCAGCTGCAAGACTCCACCCCCATCATGACGGGACAATCGGCTGACCTGAATCAAGGTAAGCTCCCAGAACATACTAGCAAACATAAAACTCCTTAAAACACCGTGTTTTGAATCTAACAAAAACCCCTTGCATCATGGAAGCAACTATTGCACAGACTGTGTTCTTCAGCAAGTGTAAAAAAAAATTATTCCTTATAAACATGTCTACTGTTGTCTGTCAAAATTGGGATCATTGCCATTGTAGTTTAAATGAATCGTGTCTATAGATCAGCAAATGATGCAGCTGAAAGTTAGAATGTTCTGTTACAGGGCTTTTGGCACGAAGGTGTCGTGTACTCTGGTTGTTGATTATGTTAGTAGAGCGATGGTGATTGGGGGTTTTGTCCAGCAGGCCCAAAATTCAGTGGGGTCCTAAAGCTACATTTCTCAGTGATTTAGCTTGGCTGCAGTACAGCACAGCTCATTACAGTAAATTTGCTCACACGCATAGACACACAAACATTATGTTCTATCAGATGTGCCAATTTCCCACTTTCAATACTTTTTCAAAACATGTCGTTTTTATAAAAAACAGACATGAGAATGTATGAACTCAAACGCTTTTTCAGATCTACCTATATATCCGATTAAAAAGAAATACTGTGAAAGCAAGGCATTATCTTTGTTTCTTTGATTTACATGACATAAAGGATTAAACCCAAGAACAATAACTGTAAAGATAACTATATCAGCATTTATACCAGTGGACGAGATCTGCTGCTGCTTTAAATTCTTGGGTTTGTTATAAGAAGATGGATTCTGATTGGCTGTCAATGTTTTTGTTTATCAGTTGAAAAAAATAATTCCGACAGTGATTCCAATTATATCATTTCTCTGTGCCTTTATTGCTGTAGGTGTGGTGTGAACTATTCTTTAATATTGAGAACTATAGAACTAGAACTTCTTTTAGAACTATATCTTTTTAATTATCGTCCTTGGTGTGAACAGGCCTTTAGGGGCAACTGAAAAATTCATGATTATGGCAGAAACGTATATATTCAAGCCAGCGAGAAAGCTTTTAGGAAGTTTTGATGTGTTTCATGATTCTCTTTTGCAGGTGAGTTTGAGGCGGGGCAGAGCCCATCTACGCCAATCAAGGAGATGGAGGACCGGGCATGTCGAGGGGGTGGGGCTAAAGCAAGGGGGCGGGGCAGAAAGAACAACCCCTCCCCACCACCTGACAGTGACCTTGAGGTATGAACCGATAGATAGATAAATAGATAGATCTCATAAATGCACACACAGTTGAAGCAGATGCTTGCATCATCTAATGTAAACATACTTTCACTACATAATCATTGTGTCATCACTGTTTGTTTACTGAGCTCAAACATGTGTCTGCATGTTTTTACAGAGGGTGTTTGTTTGGGATCTGGATGAGACCATTATTGTGTTTCACTCACTCCTCACAGGCTCCTATGCACAGAAGTACGGCAAGGTGAGTGCAAACACGCATACTATGCACAAATATTAAACACACTTCCATCCACTATAATGACAGTGAGCATCTTCTTGTGATTCCTGATTATTCTTAGTAAGTAGACAATGTGTAAGTTTATTAAAATGCTTTAATTAGTGTTATTTTATCTGATAATAGCCAAAATTGATTACCTTGATCTCAAGTGTTCTGGCGGCTTAACTGGTGTTGGTTTACATTTTGACATACAAATTTTCATTTTAAGTGTTATGTCAGTTCAGGTTTATTAGATAATTGTTTTTATGTTCAGCCAACTTCTGCTAATTATCAACATGTAAATGCACCACATGCACATTTTCCACATATCCAGTAAAAAAAAAAATTTAAAGACAAAACATCCCAAATTATTACAAAGAAATGACAAGTACAACACTGAATTAATTTTGAAGCATGTAGACTGAAATAATAATTTTTTTTTTTGTAAAGCACAATCCGATACTGTTTTACTGACAACTTTTTAAAAAGATGTGTGTATATTTCTCCAAAATGCAAGAGTAAACTTTGAATCTTGATCCAGTATTTGGACTCCCACAACTGTGTATTCTATCATATGCAGAGAGCATAAGAACAGAGTTGTTAGATTGGGCAATGTGACGGCTGGACTCAAGGAGTGTGAAGCGTCAGACATCTTCTGACACCTTCCCTCATTTCTTGTCGTTCAGTTGGTGAGAGACATAGAGACAGCTGCAGCTATTCACGGCTCTGGGGCTATTTCTGCAGGCTCTGTGACGATGAAAACCCTCCGTTCTTAGGCACTCTCATCAGAGACATTGCACATGCTGTCAAGTGCAATTGCCAGCACACACCGATCTATAGATTAATCACTGAAACGATTGTCAAATTACCAAACCTCAGAGTTCAAAAGTGGGAAAAGCTGCTCTACGCCAGTATGTCTTCAATTGTTTATTTTGATTGAAAAAAAATTGCCTCAATTATTTTTTAACATATGCTTAGATGAAGTTTAAACATTTTCAAACAGTTGAATCATCATTTCCAATCTCTGTCAGTTTCGCCATTAACTTTGTGTGTGTGTGTGTGCTTTTCTATTCTCGTTCGCTGTCTCAGCCAATCAACTCTGAGCCAAGAAACTCCATCACATATGATGATTTTTACAGCTGGGTGTCCTCCCCCTCTCTCGTTCTTTCACTGTGTGTGTGTGTGTGTGTAGTTTGAAGGTTGAGAGCGTCTGATGTTCTGAGACAAGTGTAGTATCTGTCATCATTTCATGAAAATTTGGAACAATTTATTTTCTGAGCAAAATGTGCATTTGAAATATTCACATCCAGCCAAAAAATTCAACCTGCATTCTTAAGTCACTGATTTCATTTATATTCCTGAATGATATATCTGGTTAAGGTTTGTTCTATTTTTATAGATCATTTCAGCAATAATTTTCTTCTAATCTATTAATGTTATATTTTGTAAGAAAGTTGTAAAAACTGGTTTTATCTATTTTAAAAAATGCTCAAAGTGCAAGAAAGAAAGATTTTGATTTTAATAGTCTTTGCACATTTGGAGTTTTGTTACTATAGTAAAAAATACCTTGTATGTGTCTTTCGAACTCCAATATGAGGGTTAAAAGTTTCAGCTTTTAAAATGACGCCATCAATAACAAAAAAATCTAAATGTTATTTATTGAATTTATACATTTTTTTGTAATTAAAAACAAACGATTAAAAACACAAAAATTTGTGTAACTAATTTTTCTATTCGCATGTTAAGGTTATGTTCTGTCTGAATTGGTTCTTTACATATTTCATTATTTACATTTTATAGCCATCTCTTCGTCATTTGCCGTCTAGATGAAAAGTTTTACTGAGCTGAGCTTGTTGCAGTGCATTTTGGGATTGTCTTTTCTGCAACACATGCAAAGCGGTCTTGTGCATATATGTATTCTGGTACAGCCTCTGGATTTAGAGAGTTCATGGTGCCTTAAAATGTAAAAAGCAACTATCGTTTGAATTCTCAGGACCCTCCTTTGGCTGTGACACTTGGTTTAAGAATGGAGGAGATGATTTTCAATCTTGCCGATACACATCTGTTTTTTAACGATTTAGAGGTAAGCAAACTGCTCTCCTCTTGTTCCCTTTGTCTTAATTGTTTCCTCAGTGTTTTTGCAGTCAGAGTGTGTATGTGTTACTGTATGGCCCCCTGCTGGTTAACAGTAGTCAACTCAATGTCTTTGGACAGGAGTGTGACCAGGTGCACATTGATGACGCCTCTTCAGATGATAACGGACAGGACCTCAGGTGAGTTTGTCAGCCGAATGATTTGATTTAACAGTATTTAGACGTAGATTTCAAACTATTCTTTTAAAGACACCCATTACTCATTCAGCTGTTACCAAAAAAGTCATAAACTGTTTTTTAAAATATGTCTGAATATGTCTTTTACTTGTATGTTAAACAAGAGCGTTATTGTTATTATCAACAGTACTTACAGTTTTGCCACTGATGGCTTCCATGCAGCTGCAACAAGTGCAAGTCTCTGCCTAGCAACAGGTGTTAGGGGCGGAGTCGACTGGATGAGGAAGTTAGCTTTCAGATACAGAAGAGTCAAAGAGTTGTACTGCACTTACAAAAACAATGTGGGAGGTATGATCCGATTTCAAGTTGAAATATTTTCACAATACAGATTAATTATAAATCTCCATAGCTGTGGTATTTAGTATTATTTAAATACACTATTATAGTATTTATTAGGCATGCAACATCCACATTTCAATACATACCTCGGTTCTTGCAACAAACTAACAACAAAAAACAAAAAGACATCTGTACAGTATAAAAAGGGTGGATTATTATATGCTTGCTTTACATTTCGCATGAGAGAGGTATTATTGTTTATAGGATAGATTGGCCACTACTGAGCTCTATTAACATGTTTCATTCATACTGGACTCCAGAGGGCGCTGTCACAGAAGTTACAGGACTGATGAGGTTCCAGGAAATCCCTAGGCTATTGCTGTAATTGAATAAAAAGAAGATAAAACATTACACGTTTAAAAAGATGAGATGTAAGGACAATAAAAACACAGTGTATTGTTTACCTGTGTTCTTTATTACAGTATAGAATATATTTTGTGCCTCATTCTGTGACAAAAAGCCACATCAGATCACAAAAGCAAGTTATTATAAACACTCGACTTGTGAAGTTAAAAGAAGTTGCAGTGTTCTCTTTTGTCAGACAATTCTGAGAGAAATAAAACACGGAAATTACTTAAATGCAAAACAAAAAACTGAATGTTAAAAGAACAGTTCGGTACTTTTAAGAATTGTGACTTTACTGGTATTTATTAATATTTAGAAATAGGTTTTATTTTTAAGTAATTTATTATTTCAGTTACAAGAATTTTAGTAACTCAACTTCTATGTATTTTATTTCAGTTTGTTGCCACAGCAGCATTTCTCATTTTTATTTTCCTTTTTAAAGCTTTAATTTTAGATTTGATTTTATGAACGACCAGATTAATTTATGTAAATGACTCAAAAAAAAAAAAAAAAAAAAAAAAACAGAACATGCTGCATATAAAGAGGGAAAATGACCAAAACTGCAGTGATTTCTCAATCTTTTTAGTATTTATACGCCGTTAATAAAATGCTCTTAAATGATGTCTTGGGTAACATTTAAATTCTTCTAAATTAATGTACTAGACTGCTTTCATGCCGTAATATATGCTGTATTTATGAATACGGCGTTTTTGTTTATGATCTGTTATTTCAGGGTTGCTGGGACCGGCTAAGAGGGAGGCGTGGCTCCAGCTGAGGGCAGAAGTTGAGGCTCTCACGGACTCCTGGCTGACCACTGCGCTCAAGTCCCTGTCAATCATCAGCTCCAGGTCTGTCTCTTCATGCAGCATCAGCATTTGTCACAACTATTGCTTCACACAGCAAAAACACCCACAATCTCTGTCTCTCTTACCCAGGAGTAACTGTGTTAACGTCTTGGTGACAACGACACAGTTAATACCTGCGCTGGCTAAAGTGCTGTTGTATAGCCTGGGCTCAGCGTTTCCTATTGAAAACATTTACAGCGCAACCAAAATAGGTGAGTTCAGATACAGGTCCGTACAGCAGGCTTTGCCTTGAGTTCATCATGCAAATTGCGTTGAAGTGTTTATTTTCATTTCATTGAACTGTTCCATTTCATTTCTGCAATCAAGGGTGATGTAGAGTTCAGTCTGTGTGGAACATGCTTTTGGCTCACATTGTTGCATTAAATCATAAATCAAAACAGATCAGGACGACCTGGTCATAACGTCCACATTTATTCTGCTCATGTGGAATTGATTCTGATTGGCTGATCTTTCATCATCTTCCAGGGTTAAATTATTCTTTCGTACCACGCCTTTATAAATGAGCGTATAAATGACCTGGTTCGTCAACTGTAATTAGTAAAACCTAAATATATAACAATGAATTTAAATTTAAATGTAACAAAGAAATTATACCTTGTATATCCGTTTTTACTACTATATGACAATAATAATATTAATAAAAATAATAATAGAAGAAGAAAAAGAAGAGAAAATTACATGTTTGGAATGGGATGTTATGGCGTTTCTCTCTCTCTCTCTCTCTCTCTCTCTCTCTCACACACACACACACACACACGTACATGTATGTGTATGTGTATATGTATTTTTTTGTATATTTTACTTTGTTTCATAGATAGCACATCAGTTTTGCCTGTTTTTAAATAATAATAAACAAAACATTATTTTCCTACAATTGTTATATTATGAGTTTTTTTAAATTATATAATATTTATTATAATGTTTATTAATTGTCCGAAGAAAAATAAACATTTAGTTTGCAGCAGACAATCATGTGACAGAAATCATTATATGTAAGCATATCTCAAAGTTTTATTACTGAGGGGTTATTGTTTCAAATCCCGTCTGGAGTGACTTCTCCAAAACGTGGAGTTGTTCCATTGAACCAAACCCAACTCCACACAATTTCAGAACCCTTGCTTATTGCCGTGGTTACAGCAAGAAGTAAATATTTGGGAGGTCAGGGTTTGTCTGTGTCGCTTTGAATTCGTGAGGTTTTCACCTTCAAACGGAAACGGCGTCTCTTTATTTCTGCTCTCAATCATGCGGCTTGCTCGCCTTACAAGTGAAGTGAGTGAGTTCTGAGCTTGTTAAGGTTTACCTCTGTGCCTTGTCTCCGCAGGTAAAGAGAGCTGTTTTGAACGTATAGTATCCAGGTTTGGCACTAACATAACGTATGTTGTGATTGGCGATGGGCGCGATGAGGAGCATGCAGCGAGCCAGGTAAACTCTCCCGTCTGACCCCAAGCCTCTGACCTCTCACCTTGTTTATGTTGCAGGCAAAGAGAGTTGCTTTGAGCGCGTAATGCAGAGGTTTGGCAGGAAGGTAGTGTATGTTGTAATTGGGGATGGTGTAGAAGAGGAGCAGGCCGCTGCCAAGGTAACGACCCGCAGGTGAACCGGAAGCAGTGTGTGACTTCTCAGATTGGACTTCCTGCCTGTGTGTGCTGTAGAGCTTTAGATGAAACCGATCGGCAGCTTGCGCGCTTCATTTATTTCCTCCATCTGTAGTTTCCATGTGGATGTCTGTAGCGTGTTGCTTCTTCCCTCTGATCATCTGAGACCAGCTTTTCTTTCTCAGATCCCAAGCCGTCTAGAACATAGCTATTCAACTGAGGTTCTCCGAGGTTTCGGGCATCTAGCTTCGGGTCCAGTTAACCTCTTGTAGACAGTCTGCTGAGATGCTGAACCTAAAAACCCAGTTGAATACTTGTGTTCTGGGAAACCACTCTGCAGCGTTTCTAAACAACGTTTGTGTACGATACTGTCAAATGTTTGGGGTCAGGAAATCTTTATTAATCAGGGATGCATTCGGTTGATCAAAAATAAAAATGAATGCAACCTTGGTATAAGGTTATAAGCACAAGACACTTTATTCAAAACATTAAAAACCCTCAAACATTTGAACAGGCAAAAATGAAAAACAAAAAAAAACTACATTTACATTTTGATTCTTAAATGAAATACATTTAGCAAGATTTTAAAGTGTTAAGCCGAAGGGTTGTAAAGGGTTTATTTGCAATGTTTGTTTTTGTTAATAGTGGAAAAAGTAAATAACTTTTAAGAGATAAATTAGTAATTAATATAAATAACACATACATGTAGATTTACATAGAGCACTTTACAATAACCTTCAGTTTAACGTTGATGAATGCAAACAATTCTGCATTTCAAAACATTAAATAAAAAAATGCATTAAAAGTTATATATTGGTAATGTAATATAACCTTTAGTGTAATTTAAAATGAACAATTATCTAGAATAATAAAAACTCTAAACATAAATGTATGATTAACAAATTTAATGTTTTTGTAAAGTGTTGCTGTTTTTGCAAATGCTTTACTTAACTCTTTATAAACCTTCTGTAGTATTACAATGCGAGTAATGAGAGGTTGTTGTTTGTATTGAGTTTTTTTTTTTCCTCTGCGTGATCTGGTTGTTGGATCTCTTGCCTCATTTTCAGAAATGAAGAGAACTCTTTAAGTTGTAACAAACAATATTAGGCCTTAATAAGAGTGGCTTGACACTGCTGCATGGATAATGCTAGAAAACGTTTAAGCATTGAAGCAAATGCTATTGTGTTTTGTGACGCTCTCACATTCAGTCCGTTTCTCCCCACAGCACAACATGCCCTTCTGGCGGATATCCAGCCACTCTGACCTGCTTGCCCTCCATCAAGCACTGGAATTTGAGTACCTGTAACGCTCAACACCTGTATCATAGGCCTTTTTGTACAACTATTTAAGAACAAGAGTACACTGCAGTCTCTTTTTATGTTGTTGCTGTTGTCATCTTTTTTGATTATTTTTAAGAAAACTCTGGCTTTTAAGATATTTCTGCACTGTCTTAAGAAGACTAGGACAGACTAGGATGAGGGAAAATGGGATTTTAATGGTCAAACCAGGCTTGTAAAGAGCTTACTAAGGTCTTACGTCACACACACTGCATTTCATGTCTGAATGAGAGGAGTTCTTTGTCTTGAAACCACATATATCACTCTTCTACAGGAATTACATAGACTTCATCTCCACTTAAATGACTCAAGCGCTGTACTCTAATCACGGAACATTTAGAATAGACAACTCATGTAAATTATTTTACAGTAACTAGATTAAACACTAAAAAACGCTGTGTTTTCACATGGTATCGCTTTGATTTTGTGTTTTTTGTAAGTTTTTGGCAAAAAAAAGTCTGTATAATTTGTTGTGCCTTATAAAGATGTTTTTGTGTGTCAGTTTTTATTTTGAGAATGTATGTAGATAAACAAATGTAAACATTTGAGATGAGTTGTCTGCTTTCTAAACATAACCTTCCAATACAGGTGCTTCTAGATGAAATTCAAAGACTTTTAATTTGAGGAAGCAATTTGTACTTTGAAGTCATGACAGTTTGAAAAGTTTAGCGTCACGTTGACAAAACACCTTTTAAAGCTTTAATAAAGCTGTAGATTGCAATGCTCCAAGCAGATAGTGCTGAATTTTCTTTAGGGAATGCACCTACAGTTTTTATAAAAAAAAAAAATAAACACAAATGTAACAGTTCCAAAAGATCTTTTATTTGGCGCCTTATTTCTTAGATTTGAAGTACTCTTCAATGACGTCCTTAGCCTGGGACTCTTTGCCGTAGTCCTGCAGATGGATACATTAGATGCATGTTAAATCTTGAAAATTTGTTTTAAAACAACAGGAAACAAAATAACGCCATTCAGTACATTAAGCTTGTTGCCCTTCTAGGGACCTCAACAATCAAAACAGGACCAAGAGGCTCGTATCCAGGCATTCAATCTAGCCAAGACTTCAAAACCAGATACAGGGCATGGAGAGCCAGCATCTGGACTGGACTCGGCTCAAACAGCCAAATCCAAAGCCGTAATATGCTTTTAATAAACACTAATTGTAAAGTCCAAGGTATTTTTCTAAAAAAATTAAAAAAAAAAAAAAAAAAAAAAAAAAAAAAAAAAAAGGAAAAAAAGAGTGTGAATAGGACTAGTCAGACACACCCACCTTAATGACTACACAGCTGCAGCCCACCACCTTGCGGGGTTTGCCCTCTCTGTCGATCTTGCACAGACCAACCCACTCACCAAGCTTCTTATTGTCGTCAACCTACAAGAGAGCACAGAGACGGTTATAGCTTTATGACTCCACACAAACGGAGATTTGAGTGTTCCAATCAGGCTTATGGAGTCCAAAATAAAAAGTTCTTGGCATTATTTAAGAGAAAACTCTTTTATAGAATTTAAACGGCTAATAAAAAGGAAGTACTTAAACATTTTCTGAAGCTAACATGTGTTGCCAGCCATGAAAATAGCCTTTAGCTAATTGCAGCAGTTAAGATGTTCTGGGTGGTCCAATTCAAAAGCCCACCACCAGGTCTCTAGACATGGCTTGGTTACCACCACCAATGCCATTTTATGGTCAATATGCTCCTGGAGAACTGTGCATCTCATGTTTCCTTACCTAAAACACCCAAGTCAGTTTGCAAATGACTAATGAAACTAAACTAAATCAGGTGCACTGAAGAAAACAATACGCAGTGCCATGTCTCCAGGACGGGCCAGGAAACAAACCTGCGTCCAATTCAAGCAACAGCTCAAATAGGATAATATTGCTTAAGGAATTATGATACGGGCTACAGCTTAAACGCTAAGGATGCGTTTTTCTGCCTAAAGGTAATGACTCCCCGTAATTGTTAACTTATACGTAGCAATTTTGAATCTGAGTGATGTAATAAAAAGGTGTAATCAGATTTTTTTTCCCCATTTGAAAGACTATTTTTAACATCTGTAATGCAGATAAATGTTTTGCGCTCAAGTTCAGTCCGAGACAACAAAGAGCATCCTGTTTGAGTTAATTATCTCATCCAGGTGTTTTAAATAAGAGGGCCATACAAAATGTGCAGAGCAGAGACTGGAATTGAGAACCACTGCTCTAGATTAACAGATTGCTAATGCTTATATTTTAGATAAGCCATAATTGCCAGTTTTAATCTATTCTTCCATTAGTCCTGAAATACATTAGATGTTATTCTCATCACCTCTCCTCACCTTGATGAGGTTGATCTGATGCTCCGCACAGAGAGCCTCCACCAGCTTGACATACATGGGCTCGTCACAGTTTGCTGCCAGGACGCAAAGATGAGCCTGGCGCCTGTCAACCAAGAGAAAAAAAAAAAAAAAAAAAAAGACACGATGAGCCTTCAAGTCTCTTCCAACAGGTATGACTGTTCACTTCAACAGTATCTCAGACAGAAATTGGGTAACGGATGGCAGTTATCCTCAGAGACTTCAGTAGAGGGAGCCAAGTAATCATCATAGACGCGTAGTAACATCTACCATATTCAAGTAGTCACTTACTTGTCGAGGGCCTTGGCGGCCTCACGGATACCGCGGGCCAGACCGTCGTGGATGAGTGCGGTCTTCAGCACTTCAGGCAGAGCGGTGTTGACATCCATCACACCTCCGGCAGCGATGCTGTTAGTTGTACAAACGGATGTTATTGGGTGTATAGAATCAAGTGTTACATGCATGCATTTAACAACCTGCGGCTTTTCAGACTGGATGTCTCACTCATGATTAAGAGTGAAGGGGTATCCGACTAAAGATTCAAATTCATCATAGCCGAGGTCACTAGAAGAAAACCCATCAACCAATGAATTATAAATGATTTAAATGCTGTGTGCTTCGAGAAATTGATTTTGTAGCACAGGAGTACAAAATGTATGCGTTTATAGACGTTCATTGATGTAGAGTAACGTCCAATATAGTCCCTTTGTGGTACACTGAAAATAAACAGGAACCCATCAACGCATTCCGTGAAAATTAAGCCAAACCTGGCACAACACTATCGTGTGGTTTCACAATATGCTGAAAAGTGAGAAGAATCACGTGGGCTACTATTATAGAGCTTTTAGTTACCAGTACTTTTAACTGTATAGAAAAGCGCTCACATGCCGTTCTTCTTAAATGTATGGAGTTAAGTTACATGATTCCTAACGATTTGGATAACGTCTAACAGCTAGATATATTCAGTACAAGTTCCTTATCAACTTTTACACTGTGCAGTAACAGCATACTTAAGTGTGTGCACGCCGCAGCTCGCATAATAAGAACACAATCACTCACCCTTCCTCGGCCATTGTAGATTAGCGATGGATGGGAGAATAAATTTCTGAAATGAAGGCATAACATAATCGATAGGTTAACATCCATTCTTTAGGATACACCTTTGAGTGGTTTAAACGCAGGATGTTAGATATTTAAGACCGATTCTGTCAGCGATTACAGAAACTCGCCCTACCTTCCCTCTGACTGCGGGTAAAGAGGACGTCATACCGTCGACGACATAGTTTTAAGCGCGAAAGGCCCCGATGGTGTCCATTTCACTGCCTGCGTAAATAGACACACGAAACTGTTTTTTGTGACCTACGGTTACTTACTGTGTGTTATCGTTAATGCTTTTAATATTGCTTAGAAAATATATTGTCCAACAACATTTTAAGGCATCCTTTTTATATTACTGGCCAATGCACGACGATGGCGCAAACATCTCGATCCGCCACTATGTGGTGCTGTTTATTCCGTACTGACTTTTGAGTCAGTAGTGCACAAAACGTGGATATGTGTATATTTACACTTTGAAAAATATGCACTGTAATGGGGGATTGAATAACATCATTTAAAATGAAATGAGAATAACTTTTTTTATTATTTTGTTTTATGAACCATAATTACTTTTAACCAGCTACTGTGAAATTATCACACATTTTGATCTCCCCATGCGAGTTTGAGAGAGAGAGAGAGAGAGAGAGAGAGAGAGAGAGAGAGAGAGAGAGAGAGAGAGAGAGAGAGAGAGAGAGAGAGAGAGAGAGAGAGAGAGAGAGAGAGAGAGAGAGAGAGAGAGAGAGAGAGAGAGAGAGAGAGAGAGAGAGAGAGAGAGAGAGAGAGAGAGAGAGAGAGAGAGAGAGAGAGAGAGAGAGAGAGAGAGAGAGAGAGAGAGAGAGAGAGAGAGAGAGAGAGAGAGAGAGAGAGAGGTGTGTGTGTTAGGTGGGGCTGTCAAGGTGTCAAAACTTGCTTTCCTGGTCCTTGAGTTGGCAGAGATTACCTTTTGATTTAAAGGTTTAAACAACGAACTGCTTCTTCAGCCACTTTTATTCTCAACAAAACTTTTAGCACGTTCAGAAGATGCCCGTCACAGTGTATTTCAGCAGTGTGAGTGGCTCTAGAGAGGTGTGTATTGGTATTTCTGATTTCTCAAGATGTTTCAAGTAGTTAATAACTGCTTTTCGGAAAGATGTGATATTCTTCCCATTTTTTTGTGTTTACATGCTGGACAGTCGTTTTATGTCAGATTAGTTAAATTAGTTAACTCTACAGTGGTTTGTGTTCGTTTCTGCAGAAGGATTAAAAAATCCTAGATGGAGAAAAAAACCCCTGAAGTAAATAACTGTATTGTGTCAAAGATATACTAATATCTTGTCGCATGTCTTTAAAGGAAGAGAAACCAGAGTTGTGAGTTGTCGCATGTTCATCATTTTCCATCTGTTTGTTTAGGTGAAGCAACATCAGGCACACATCCTGCAATTCCTGGATTCCAAGAATATCAAGTACTTTGTTGTGGACATCGCTGAAAGTGGTGCTTTGAAGGAGGAGATGAGGAAGAAAGTGGGAAACCCCGCAGCTTTGCCTCCTCAGGTCTTTAATGGAGACAAATATTGTGGGGTAAGTCTCCTCTAGTAGCCGTGTTTTTAATACTGGTCTGTAGACCAACAAGTCAACCTTAAGTCAGAAATGGTCAGGCTGATGCTGCCATTTAAACGAATGATTTTAATAATTTAAATAGAAATATTTAGCATTACACAGTCAACCATGTTAAATCTAAAGACCATGAATTTTTCTGTGAATTATGAGTTTTGATTTTTTGAGCATTTCAGCAAGTCTTTTGCAGTTATTAGAAAAAGCACATAACGTTCAGGCTATGATGTAATAAAACATAAACAGAACAAGGAAATCTTTAAAATGAACCAAATGCATCTGTTTGGGTTTAGAAACAAGCGTGTTTTGAGTCGATTACTGAGAGATACAAAAAAGGGCGTAAGAGTCTGTAGTGTACGGTAATGCTGTTAATTTTGTTGTGCAAACAGCACTTGAAAAAAAAAAGTTTGTGTATAGGCACAGGAGACCTGTCAGGCTCGTTCAGGTCCTTGTAAACTCAAACACACCCTTTCAAACACTCCCATCGACTGTAGATGTTTCCACTGCTTGGAATGCTTTCTTGTGATAGTCTGCCTCTGGAACATCTTGAGATTGCGTTGTGATGCGGAGAGCAGTGCAAATCTGCAAGAAATCACACAGTGCAGTGTGTCTGGATGTACTTCACTAGTAAATGCTTTTAGGGATATAGGGAGTTTTTTTCTTTCTCATTTTTCTCATTTGTAAAGACAACACAAAGCTAGTTTTAATCTTTGTTTGTGTTTATAGGACTATCAGAAATTTTCTGATGCGGTGGAGGATGGAAAAGCAGAGGCATTCTTCAAACTCTGAACTACTATTGGCACACTTCACTAAATCCTTGTGTATTTAAGATTATATATGTTAAGACATTTTACATTGTTTAATAATAATAATAATAATAATAATAATAATAAAAAAGGGATTTTCTATCAAGCGTATCTCTGCTACATTATGCATCAGTACATACAGTATCACCTTCCATATTTGTCCACTGGGGTGCAGTAGTGTCTTGAGTACCTCAAATATATGAACTATTGGTGCATTTAATCAACTTGATGCATTTCAAGCATTGATTCTTCTTAAAAATTCTTCATTGTTCTGACTTATCTTTTAAAAATCAGAATTGATGTAATCAAAATTTTATTTCAATTAAACTAATATATACATAATACTATTCACTATTATTAGTATAAATGGAAAAATGCAGGTAGAATCTTTTTTTATTATTATTAAAATTTAATAGTTCCAGTTGTATTTGTAATGGTTCTGTTGTTATTATTATTATTATTATTATTAGGGTCATGAACCCTCTATTAAAGAATTTTGTCCTGTATGTCAAAATGTTTGTTATTTGAACACTATCTATCAGTTTTATTAGTATTCAACTCATGTAGCAAACATCTGTATCTATTTATAGAGGAACAACATTTTCTCACGCTCTCTACATCAGCCTCTTATGCCTGCTCATGCGAAACTGCCACATGCAAAGGCATGCTGGGATATCTGGAGTGTTTCCCTGGACTTTAAAAGTTAAAGTTTAAATGCACACATACTATATTTGGACAATTCATCCAGCACAGCACACTTAACAAAAAAAAAGAAAAGAAATGCATATATATTGAAATGAATTTCCCATTTGGTTTTATACGCAATTTTTGAGTAAATTGAGACTCTTGAGAAACACAAGAAATCACGATTAAAACTGTTTTTGAATATACTTTATTAAAAATTAGATTAAGTTATTCTTTTAGATTATGAAAGTAAACAACAGTAACTTCATACATACATACATCAGTACAGGAAGGAAGGATTCCATTTTACAGAATGTGTATGTTTATGTCTGTGACATAAGTAAAACATAATTGTGTCCTGAGAATGGTGTGTGTGCGAGTAAACATACATGCTTATTCATGTGGAATCATTTAATGAATGGGTGGGAGGAATGAAGCAAGCATATCAAATGGAAATGCAGAGAACGTAGGTTAAGGAGTGTGTCTGTTTTGTTTGGGAGGTTTGATTGTGGCAGTAGATTGTCGAAGAAAATCTTGAGTGGACTGTGCGTAAAAACTTTGTTAGTAAACCAACTATTTTCCCCAGCTTTGTATGATAGTAGTCACTACATAAACTACATAAATGGGTGATCTAAAAGTTGAGGCATCAGAGTGTGCTACATGCTACATGCTAACATACCCCTGAGAAGAAAAACACACTTTAACACACGATTCGAGAAGAAAAGACTGAACAAAATATAAGTTCTTTAGAATGTTTTCCAGCAGAAGGAACAAAAGGCTTTAGGAATGAGATGTGAAATTCCAAGAATAAAGCATAAGGTGTTTCAGGACCAGTTTTACACTCACTAAAAAAAGCTTCGAAGAGCCATTATGTGTCGTGGAAACACTGAGCTCAGATCAGCGCTGAGATCTTAATTCAGGTCAGGATTCTATTTCCTGTTTTGAGGTTGTTTTGGCTTTTGGTCTGAACTTCTTCAGAACTTTTTTTTTTTTACAAGTAGATCAAAGCCTGCGGAAAGGACAACATTATACCAAATTCTTCAGCTTTTTCCCTACATTTCCTTTTGGCCGTCTGTTTGAGCTCCTTAACAAAGAACGACTTACAAGAGACGTGCGCATGCAGCCTTGCATACTTATTATTCTCTTCACCGTCTATCTGTAGCATGTTATAAAAAGCAGAATGGGCTTTTCATGCAACACATGTACAACGAAACATAACAGCAACACATATAAATAATTAATTAGGCCATAGAAAACATCTGTAATCCCTGTGTATGCGTGTGTTTTGAGTAAGGAGTAGTTTGTTAGCTGGAGGGCAGCGTGTGTTTGGCAAAAGCATTGCTGGCAGTGAGGGCTTCAGACCAGGGGACGAAAGTTACATCAAAGGAAAAAGAGGCAAAAACCACAGTGTTTCAGTCTACGGGAAATGTCAATGACACAGTCTAGGATTCAGAGTCCTGCAGAGAACAGAAGTCAGTTAATCCTATTGTGTAATCCATAATAATATCACAATCAATTTTGATTAGTAATATACATTGATAAGGAATTCATTTGGGCAGCCGTAAAGGCTATATTTAGATTTTTTGAACTCTCAGATACAGAAGTATCAACTTTCATATGCTTTCTAAATCTCAATTTAAAAAAAAACTGACCCTTACGACCGGTTTTGTGGTCCAGGGTCACATAATTGTTAAAAAAAAAAGCGTTTTCCTTTTCGTTTTTAATTAAAAGACAGAGTGTGTTGGTACCTTTACAGGGGGCAGACGGAGGAATGAGAACACTGTATTCGTCTCTTTAGACTGGAAGAAATCTTCATAATCCTGCAACATGATAGAACAATAATTGTGCTGCTTGCCTTTAAAACGGAATATAATATTGACATTTTAATTGCCATAAATATCAATCCAAACTAAACAAGAGATCACGCTGAATCAAATTATATAGATTATGCCATTTAACAAAATCAAATTGGTTATTGATATCACTTTATTCCGTTCTTCATAATAAACAAAAGCACCTTGGTCATTCATTATTTTAAAAATACACAATAGCTCAAATATCCATTAGCCCTCCATTAGTGTCTAACAGTTAATCGCCGTTACTTGTGTTACGCGTTCTGATTGGCTAAGAGAGCTGTTGGAGGAGGTAATCAGGATTATTGTGAGATTACATCAGTTGAGCACTCTGCAAAATCCAGACACTTCCAAGAGTCAGTCACAAAATATACAAACCTTACCATAACTCAAGTGTGAAGTCATGAATCATTTCTAAATAAAGATTCAAACTCGTAAATGTCTTATTCATTCTTTAGCCATTTATGGCAAGAAAGCCAGTGGCACATTCAACTCTAATTGATAAATGGAGAGTGTGAAGGTGTGTGCTATGCCTGAAAAATCGATTTTTTGAAACTTTAAGATTTGGTTTTGAAAGAACAGAGGCATGAAAATGCCTCACCATTTTCACAACCTTATATAGGGAATCTCAAGTGACTGACTAGAAGAAAGCACAATAAATACCATACAAGAATGTAGAGAACTGTGCCACAGAGCTTACACCATAGGTCTTTGTTTACATGTATTGATTTTTAATAAACATCCTCTCAAACCAACCCAATGTGGATGCGTTGGCCAGACAGAGAGCTTTTAGCTTATCATTGATTTTAAGTGTCTGAGAGAATCCCTTAGACATCTTACAAAACCAATTAATACGCATGATTTGAGGTCTGTGGTATACTGATGAAGATATAACCAATGCGTGATTATCTAACAATAAATTGGTTTCTGATAGGAGATTATTGAATAGGTAAAGTAAACGTGTTTTAATAGGAGAGGGTGCATCACATGTCCAGTGTTTGACATGTCAAGCATATGAATTAATTTCGAATGAAAAGAATTGATGACTCACGCCGCAGTAGCTGTCTCCGTTGAAGATCTGAGGCGGGAGAGGATTGCCCTTTTCAGGTCGTTTCTCCTCAGGAATGTTCTGGTACATCCAGAGCCTCTGATCCTCCAGCATGGTAATGTCCACCTCCTCAAAGCTGATACGGTTGGCCTCCAGAAAGCCCACAATGGCCTGCTGACGTTTCTTCACCTGAAGAATCACACAATTAAGGTCTTCGGTCAACGGTAGATATTAAATGATCTGTGCTATCAATGTAATTAAAGTCAAACTCAAATATTTTTTGTTTATGAGTAATTATTTAACTGCAAAATTCTTACTACTGAACTTGTCACATTATTTATCACATGCATCTCTGTTGTGTCATGCTTTAATTTAAATTAAATAGCATTTTTTTTTGTTTTTTTACAATGTATAGCTTCTAATGTTAATATTAAATATTTTAGCTAGTATTTAATTGATATTTATAAAATATATTTATAAGATATTTATTAAATTTGAATGTATTATTATTCAGTTGTATGTGTCTATATGTCCATTCTGAAAACACACAGATGGAAAGCACTCAGTGAAATTCCCATTAGTCATATATAAGAGGAGAGTATTGATCAGCAAAAAGGGTTGTATTTCAAACCAAATGTAAAACATACAGTTGGGATTTGAGACACGCCTAAAAAAAAATCCCCTAAAACTTTATGGAATACGGCTGTGCATTCAAAGCACATCAAATTTAACATAGAAAACAATGAAATACTTTGTGTGTGTATTTCATTGTGCTTTTGAGTGTCTGTTTTTGTGGTCAGAAGGTTATTTAACATCTGTTCTATGTCTGGCGTCCTGTGTTTCGGAATCCTTGACCATATTAACGTTAAATAAACATTTTGTCCTTATCTCACACACATGCCGGTCACCCTCTCAGCACTTAGCTCTTCGTTGTACTGTTTAAAAACTCAATAGTTCCATTCCAATGGAAAAAAAAATGCAGAGCACATTTTACAAAGGATAAATATGCGTGTCTTTCTTTACGTTCCCAGCAGTTGTAGTAACTGAATGGACTAAGAAGTGGCACACAGAGATGAAAAGATTTCCAAAATAATAACATTCCTTTAATATTGAACACCTTCCTTTAAAAGAACAACACCGTAGAGTTAACTGATGCTTAGGTTTTAACATATAAATAACTTTAAAACTGAATTTTCACATTTTTGCTACAAAAGCAGGTCTGAATCATGAATCTGGAGCTAACAAAATAACAGGGTTAATTCTGTCATAATTTTGAACAAAATAGGCTTAAGAAACTTCTCCAGCGGCTGCGGCATAATAATTGCGGGTATGTTTACATCCTTACGGGATGGATGACATTTCTTGTCTCAGCCATTTGTAAGCTCTTTCGGTAGCTGTGATCTACAAAGAGTCAAAGGCATCAGAACTAAGTTTTTTTTGTCTACAGACATCTTCCTATTATTTTGTCCGACTCTTTTCGCTAGGAAAATGGCT
This sequence comes from Puntigrus tetrazona, assembly GCF_018831695.1. Classification (NCBI taxonomy): domain Eukaryota; kingdom Metazoa; phylum Chordata; class Actinopteri; order Cypriniformes; family Cyprinidae; genus Puntigrus; species Puntigrus tetrazona. The sequence continues at coordinate 9,827,078 of NC_056721.1, read as the reverse complement.
AGGAAACTCATACATCGCTCTCTTGTTGTCCTTTGACTGAACCAAAAACGACTCAATATGGTATCTTATCAGAATTTTATTTACTTAACTGTTTATTCTGAGTTGTATTAAAGTAAAAAGCTCCAGTACCTCACCAAGTGCAACCATTTGAGGTCGCTGACCTCAGAATGTAACGTGCACATAAAATAATAGAGCCCCCCGTAGTCCAGAAACGGTTGTCGATTTTTTAAAATATCACCTTTCATGGGTTTCTTTTACATATTTCAGTAAGATACATAATTTATGTTATATTAAGCTAGAAATGTCTTAACACCCGGGGATCCCTTTAAGTAAAAGGAAAATAAAAATGCATGTTTAACCTCAAATATGACATACCTTTAGCGGATGATATATTCATTTTGCTTCATCTGGCTAATACTTCTTCAGTCTGCGCACCTAACTACAATATATGAGGCCTAGTTTCAACAGCTGTTTGAGAGGGTGTGACTGAGAAAAACACACACACACACACACACACACACACACACACACACACACACCTACACACCCTAGTTTGGCAGTGCTAAAGTGTGCTGTCCAGAGAGAAGGTTATTGGACATAACCACATTGTGGAGGAGGACAGATGGAGTACAAAAAGTCCCTAGCCTCACCTCACATCGCCTTGCCTATCTTTGTCTCTCTCCCTCTCTCTGCTGACTTTGCAGAGAGTGTTGCTGGGCGGCCACTGCATGTAGAGCTGCTTAGATAAATTCTGTCTCTAAACACACACACCTGTGCACATAGAAAGCACAAGTGAATAAACTTTGATACTCAGTAATGCGCAGATGAGTGAATCGCATCTCTCTCACAGACACATATGCGCATGAGATTCTTTGTAAAGGTACAGCGGCTCTCCATTAAACATTAAGCCCTGTCTGTGCTTTTTAAAAGCTCTATAAAACTCCTGGCCTGATAAACAGAGAGCAGGACAATAGCAGCTCCAGCCTCATGTCGAACCAGCGCAGCCACACAATGCAGCTATTGTTTCATGCTCAAAACACTGAAGACATAGCCATTCTCTGTCTATATGATTCATTTTAAGAACTCAACTTCTCTGTGTCTGCAACAATCTGTTAAAACAATAAATGATCATGAACTGTTTTCTGTAAATATTGTCTATAATTAAGTTAGACTATCATTAGACTAGCATGTGGTGACAAGTGACTGTCTTGTTTTAGTGGCTCGTTTTTTAATTCAAACATTTGTTCAAGAACTTGTTGTTTTGAAGTCTTTGTGTGAGAGTTGTTGAATCATTAACCCAAATACGCAGATTCATTCATTTATTAAGGGATAAAATATCACTTCTGTGTGAGTACAGCAATTCTGTTGATGTTTTGTTTACTTGAACAATATTTTGTTAATAATCAAAATTATAAGCAAAAGCAATATTGTAATCATACTGTTATAATAATTTCTAATATACAGTACCTCCTGCCTCCTGACTAATAAGGAATATATACAGTACTTTCATCTCACAGATGTTTCAAACACACACACTCACACTCAAACGATCATTCAAAAGTATAGCCTATTAATTTATTCAGAGAGCAAAATTGTCCAATCAGTGTTATTTTAGTATTAGTATATAATGTTTTGAAGAACCTTTATTCTTTTATGTTTTATGTTAGTTTTATGTTTATTACTTATATAGTGTCATGTTTATTCATTTATTTTAAAATATTTCTATTAAGATTTAGTTTTATTTCAGTTTTAGTAATTTAGCACTTAAACCATCGATCTACAATAAAGAATCTATCAGAGACCTAAATCAGTGGCTTCAGTTTAAACTTATTTTTTTAATTTTAGTTGCCAAGGCAACATAACAAATGGTTACTTTTTTCAGTTTAAATATTCATTTAATATTTATATTTTATTGCAGTTCAGCTTTAACAAAAAAATAAATGTAATAGTTTTAGTAAATCAATAAAAACACTAATATCTAATTACAGGAGAGTTTACAGAGTTATAACAGTGTTTGGTTAGTCTTGTGATCATAAGGTGACCTGCTACATTTAAATTACATTTATTAAACTACCGTTACGACTTGGTTTTGAATGTACTTTTTTTTTTAAAGATAGATTTTTGCATGTGTAAAACTTTGATTAAAAAATGAAGTGCGCTTTTAGCAAACGACAAATCCAATGAGTGCGTGTCATCCTTTTTTGAATCAATGAGCTGAATGCACTCTTACCACTCAGACTTTCTTAACACACTTACTGAGCCTATATCACTGTCGGACCTGTCTCTCCATTAAGCTCAGCTGACTGAAAATCACTCATGATCTCGCTCTCTTAGTCTCAGTCATTCACGTGCAAGTGTTAAGTGCAATGTTTGGAGGTGGATGAGTGTAATGAGTGGAAAAGGTTAGTCAGGGTATGACCTTTATAATCCCCCTCTGAACAAAGCTTACGAGAGCTAATGTGAATCAGCGTGTGTTTGTGTAGCAGTAAGTAAAAATATTAGCCCTCACTCATTTGATCCTAAAATCGGCCGCCTTTTAGTACAGAGTGGTTTCATCAGCTATCACTTGCTTCACATCCTCTTGACACAAAATAAGTTATATAACAAACACATATGTAAACTAAGTGAACACACACACACACAAAGTAAGTCAACCCTCCCATCACATGCCAGTTATAAACAGAAAATTTCATTTCTCCTTTCTAATGATCATCTTATAAGAATGTCAGCATGAAAGAGATGTTTGCCTAATATATGAGAGCAGTGTGTGCTGAGACCACAGAGACTTCAAAAATAGTTCTTTTGGGGTAAACAATCTGGGTTTTGTAGAAATAAGGAGATAGCGGAAATCGGCGCATAACTCATTTAGGCTATTACCTCATTCTGGTACTATTAGGTTACAGTGCTGAACTGTACTTGCCTCTCTAACATCCAAAAACACATGATTCATTTCCATATCAAAGCTGTGAAATGTGAATCACTTAACAAACATCATCTGATAACCATCAAACGCCAAATGAATGACATTGCTTGAAAATATGAACAGTCACCCCTCCTTCATACCAGACTCTGTTCAGAGACTGTGATCTCCTCATTTAAAGAACTAAAAATCAATGTCACTGGACCATCCTGCTAAAAGGCTGAAATATAATCCCAGCTCTGAATGAATCAGGACATTTCTTGCGCTTTCCCTACAGACTGTATAACAGAGCGATTAAAACCGAGCTGATCTGCACGCTAGTTATTGTAGCACTGGAGTTGGCAGTGGGGTTGGCTTTTACTGTAAACATGCACTTTGTCCAACCTCTAAGCTTTATGGCTGTTTGCAGTGCACCGAGGTGGACAACAGCTTCGGATTATCTCAAACACAGCATAAACCATAACCACTGTAAAGCATTTGATAGAAATGATTTCTGAATATAATAGAACTGAGTTTGGCAGTGGTTGTGTAACTAACATATTTTAGAGGAACAATAAGTCATATCTATGCAGAATGTGTGGCTTGATATGTGTGCTTGGGAGCCAAATGTAATGCAAAATACCAAAACAGATAAACCCTTAAACCATGGTAATACTATGTGTTTTTGGATAATTATTCTTGAGTAGCCTGCAAATACCATCAGCAAAGATAACTGATTCATGAAGTATATTAAACGTATCATAGTATTACTAATTTGATTCACTATACCATGGTACTATCTCCTAAAAGAAAGGGTGGGTTTTCCAGGATAGGTTTAGTTCATGAAGTAGCACGGGCTTACTTAAAAATAAACGACACTCTTATTGACATATTCATATATTGACATAATCATACTCGCGTGTACATAAAAACCTTACTTAGTGCCATTAATGTACTATGAAGCGAAGTTATTCATATATTATTTTGATCTATTCAACATATTTAATATATAGAATAGATTCTAAAATTACAAATCACAGAATCAAAATTAGCTGTCGTTTGATGTGATTCCCGGTTGTCTACAGTTTTACAACACGCAACTCTGGAATACGCGGTGTAAACATGTTACTCACCGCGACAGACCCGGAGGAGGAGGCGATATATACTCTGATGACCATCGTAATCCTCTCGCGGAAGAATGAAGGCTGGGAAATGTTGCGCTCTCCCTTTCTATAGACTACTTTGGACCTGCGGTGACGTCAACGTCACCCTTTGAAATTAAAGTGAGTGCGCGCGCCCGGTGTTCTATAATAAAGCCGCTCGCGCTCCATCAGTGCACCTCACTCGGGAGCGCGAGACTCGCAGCGCTTATCCTCTGGCTCGAGCTCAGGACGCGAATCATGGGAAATGTAGTTTCCATCTCCTTCATAAAATCGAAGGCTACCCTTGCGTTATTGTGTATTATTTATTCGATTATTATGTCAAATACATTAAAAATTTGCTACGCAAATAGATCACTGCAATAGTAAGGATGTTACTGCGAAGTGTTGTCATAATGAAATGATATGACAAACTAATGAATATAGCCTAAAGAGGTATAGGGAAAACCTTGTGTTTGTGCACATATAAAAATGTCTTACTTCAGTCGGTTTTGCAGTGGTGTAAACAAAATGTGTATAAAAGTGGTGTATAAAAATGTCCTTAGAATCCTCATTATCATAATTATAATTTGAATAATCTATCATGTGGGTGTTACCATCACTAATTGCTTTTTTAATATCTTTCTGAAAGGTTTTTGCTCCCTTTAGAGCATTACTGACGCCTGTCTGTCAATGTAACATCAGCAGTGCTCAACAAGTGGTGACGGACAGGGGCGCGCACGTTGCCATGGCGAAGCGTCACTATGACACCGGTAGCAGAAGGCGAGGCGTGGATTCAGAGATTTCACCAACTCCTTCAGTAAAACACATATTCCTCTTCAAAAGCTACAATATCCGCCGTAATCGACCTCATATGCCGTTTTATTAAAGGACAGACGACCAAATAACCGCCTTCGCCCTCTCTTTACCGGATCGGATAAGGTTTTGCTAATCGTTTGGCGTCGTCTCTACAGTAGAGTGTGTGTGTGTTGTCCTAGTTGCACGATATAATCCCAGCTAGCTCGTCATGTAGCTGGCTAGCGAGTTTGTGAGCCGTTACTCGAGCCACATCATGAAGAACCCGACTGTGTAAATATGGATACTTAGAAGGGCACGAAACTGGTAAGTAACGTTACTTTTAAACTGATTTCACGCGCGTTGTTGCAGTGTAAGTTCCGCGTTTGCCATTGTTGTCACTCGAAAACACAAAGTACGAACAATCGGGTAGTAAACTAGAAACGCTAGAAGCTTCTTAGGATACACATACACGTATTAAGATGCAGCCTTACGTTGTTTTGTTTTAAACGACGACACGTTGACCTCTTTTTTTATCGTTTGAAGACACCTGTTGGACTTATTGTTACATTGTTTTGTGACCTACATTCCTGCCTTTGAAAATCTCTTTTGTTATAATATTTGGCAACAGCAACTATACTATCTCTATTGTTGTAAGTTCATCATAATATTAAGGTATATATTCATGAATATTGCTTATATTTTTATTATTATTATTATTGTCATCACTTTAGGCTTTATTTACTCAGTGTTGACTCAATTTCACAGGAATATCATCCAAACTAATTGACATTTGTTGCTGTTATGGTTACTAAGGCCATTCAAACTGGCCTGTCAAGTGCAGATGGTTTCAGCTTGTCATACACTATATTTATCCAAAACGCTGTGAAATGGGATGCTCATTAGCAATATAATAAGTTTTATTATTAGGCTCAATTAGACCGTACTCTCTTAACTTTTTACATTAGCATAAAGTTCCTTACATAAAGGCAAGGTCACTTGCAGAAATAAATGGATTTCAATTACTGATAAATGCAGAACCTTGTTTTATTTTATTTTATTTTTGCACTTTTGCATTTATTATGATAGGACGGATCCGAACTGACAGGAAGAGAAGAGGGAAAGAGATCGGGAGGTTGGACTAGGAAAGGTTCTTCTGTTGCGATTCAAAATCGGGACGCCCATAGTGCAATAGCACTGTATGTCGACATGCTGCCTGCAAGCCTTTCGGCAACGACATGAACGCAGATCTAATTGATTAAAAGTTAGTAGTAGTAGTACTATTTTTATTTTTTTTTTCAAATAGGGCTGCTAAGTATGTTGTGAAGTCCTCATAAAACTCAAGATTTCCTTAATTCAGGTTTTTGAATATTAACTTTAAGTTGATAATACCTTTATAGAATTTGTTTCTTTTTGCAAAAATTCAGATTTATGGCACTTCTTAATGGGTGTCATATAAATTTTTTTTTACCAAAACAGAGATAGGTGAAAGGTGAGGCAGTAATTGCATGTGTTTAGCATGCTATTTAAGAAGTGAATGATATTATTGGCCACATACAAAAGGGCAGACTCCATCTCCATGGAGACGGTGACCAGAAAGGATATCAGGATTCTGCAGGTTCAGGAACAGAAAGAGGAAGACTTGCCAGTAGCTTTACAAACGGGTCATAAATAATGCTTTTTCATGAGGATACAAACAATCTCCTGTAGCTCATTTCTGTCTTTTATTCAGCTCTATTATTATTATTTTTGTGTCTTCATGACACTTAATGATTCCTGATTTTAACTTCTGATCTATATCAACTATTACACTTCACAAACACAATATATGCCCTGATTTGATAAGACAGTGTTTGGTTAGAACATAATACAATTTGAACAGGCATTCTAAATGGCTTAGTGTTCGATATTTGCTCATTTGTGAGTGACTAAATAATAGTAATGTACGTTATTTTATGGCTGAATACATTATATGTTTTAGTGTCTGGACAATGTATCCTCAGCCACATTGTTAGATGAGATTAAATAGCATGTCACTGTTGTTAATAAGCGACAAACATGACAGTGAGTGGCTTGATGCAGTCTTGATGAAGCCTCTCAGACAGCTGGAGTGGTTAGTGTCTGGTTTTATGTCACGATTCGCTGAAGGCTCACACACAATCTAATTTGAAAACATACCGTGCCATAGCAGTCGTGCCTTTTCTGATTTGTGTGTTTGGATGTGTGCGTGCGTGCTGCTTATTAATTGTGAGTGAAGCATATATTCAGTCCAGCCTCAGTTTGATCTGTGAACTGTATTGCAGGGAGAGACATGGACTTGCATGAGGATAATCAGGTGTCAGAGCACAGCCGATTGTCTCACCACAGTGATGAGAAGATTTCAGAATCTCCTTTTCGATCTGGAAAACAGGAGAAATACAGAAAAGACATTGAGAGCTCGGTTGGGGATCACGCGCGAACCAGAATGCGAGACCCAGATGGAGATCCAGACCGGGATCGCTGTTCGGATGGAGAGCGTAGCAGTCCCTCTTTCTATTCTGACGATTATGAAAACGTCTCACACTCAGATCGGTCTCTCTCGCCGTCAGCCTCTCCGTCTCCACAAAGAAGAGGCAGGTCTAGGAGAGTGTCCAGCAGCCCCTTACATCGAGCAGGTATGCACTCACGTTATATGCAAACACAAAAGTCATACTGAAAATCTATGTAGAAAAATCTAGTGAAAACCCATAAATACTATGTGATGTATAACGATTCTGCACTATATCTAGGTCACTAAACTAATAAGAATACTCCTTAATGTAATCATCACAACTTAATGGACCTCATATAACTTCAGCACATTACCGTATTTATGTAAAGAAAAAAAAATGTTTACTTTTCCTTTTTGCACACCACAGTGGAACAAATTAATCTGCTATTTAGAAGGTCAAATCATTTATGTACTCCTTCTGAAGCATGTGAAATTAGTCAGATTTCTCCTCTTATCCACCAATTACAGGTATGATGTAATTAACATCATGATCAAGGTCCTCTGAAGTCTGTGGTGATTGGACATGGGCTAGTTTTTTTTTCAGTCATGTTTCTTCAGACACTTTGATTGCTATTACTCAACCCAGGATCTGAATAGCCATGTCGCAATCAATATATCGACTTATCGCACAGAGTATATATTTGATCTCAATCATTTTTGGTGATGTAATATATTGCCCGTCATGCTTGCTGTGTGTAGCATTATATGTGCTGTTTAAATCCTTCTACTAAAACGTTTAATCTGCAGATATGACCTTGTTTTGGGATCTGTGCCTTTGTGCATAAAGAGATCTGACAAATAAATAGATACTGTATTTTTCATCAATAGCGTGTACCTTTACTTTTCAGAAAAAAAGGAAAATTTAGTAAAAATAAAAAAAAAGTTCTTTGTACATTTGTCTTTTTCTGCTTTTCAGAAAAAAGGTTATTTACTATTTATTTGAGTTTTTTAAGACATCTAATATTTTGATTCTTTATTTTCCATGATCTAAATATTTTTAAAAAATTAAATGTTTGTTGTCAGTTGAAAGTGTCTAGGCCTTTTTATGCTATTATGATTATACATTCAGTGGCATAAAATGGTCTTAAAATGACAGTAATATTGCTTATTTCAATTATTTATTGGGCACTATATTGCACAACAAAACGTTGTGACAGACCTAGATCTGAGAGATGGGCAACAGTTTAATTAAAAGAGTCCTTGGTCTGTATATATCAAAAAACCTAAGAAAAATGACTAGGTCACATCTCACTCTAAAAACTAAAAGAAATAAGAAATTATGTTTTGCTTAAGCAAAATAAAGCAGATTATTTTTATTTATTTATTTATTTTTTACCTTACAACAATGTACCACAGTTAAGCACATTTGGCGAATGATTGTAATACCATAATGCTTGACAATTACCAGATAAATAAAATAAAATATAATTTTAATATGATTTAAAAATAATGTTTGTAAAATTTGAATGTAGTCTAGATTAATTGTCAGAAAAATAATGTGATGGAACTACAAATCATCATAAAAATATGGTCCAGCTTTTTTGTGCAAAATGTAATTTCACATGTATATGTAGTTTTTTAATTTTGTTATTTGAAGTAAAATATAATCTATTAACCTTTAAATTGACTGAAGAATTGCTTAGGTAATTTGAGAATAACTGTTTTGTTCTGCAGTACCAATAATGACCAGCAGATTGCACAAGATACATTTAGCATCAAGTGTCATGTGAATGGAAAACTTTTGTTCTTGTTGTTGTTGTTGTTTTATTTTTTTGTTTTTTTTACAAATACTTGACAATAAGGACTTTTAAAATGTTACAAAAATTCTGTTACAAATAAATTATGTTTTTAGTTTCTATTGTATTCATTTCTTGAGCACAAAGTAAATATATTGTAATGATTTCTGAAGGATCACGTGACACTGAAGGCTAAACATTTATATTTGCAATTACAAAAATAAATGGCACATACATATGTTTTTGCAAATTATATCTGTTTTTTATTTTTTGCTGCATTAATTAAATGACTTATGTGTACTTCTATTGGTTGTTCTTTTCAGGTGTACGTAAAGGTGTGTCACGCCGTCTCCCGCCTCAATCCCATTATCCTCAGCAGCGTTCAGGAGGTATCCGATCCCAAACTTTGAGCAAAGACGCTCCATCCAAAGAAGTGGACCCAGTCACCAAACGCATGCTGTCTGCCCGCCTGCTAAAGATCAACGAGTTAAAGAATGCACTGTCTGAGCTGCGGCTGCATGCCGATGAGTTGCAGCGCGAGAACCGTTTACTGCGACAGATGCAGCTGAGGCAAGAGAAAGCTCTACATCGCTACAATGACACCGAGAGCGAGATCTCGCAGCTGTTGTCTCGTCACAACAATGAGACTCATGTTTTGCGCGAGAGGTTGAGACGCAGTCAAGAGAACCAGCGCACAGCTGAGCGCAGCCTCAGGGAAACGGACGCCCAGCTCCAGCGTTGTCGCAGCCAGCTGCAGAAACTGCAGCAACTCGCAGATGACCAGAATCTTGGAGAAAGAGAGGAATTGTCACGAAAGCTAACGTACACTCAAGGCAAATTACAAGAAAGTGAACGCAGAGTGAAGGTAAAAAAAAAATCGCAGTGCTCTACAATAAGGATGACCTGCTGTCACTTGTTGAGCTATAGCTATATCAAACATGCATTTTTATGCAAGCTTAATCTTTTGGTTGTGAATACTGCTTTTTAACTTTTCAAACTATCCTCTAGTTGAAGAAAGTGATGTTTGACCATGTATGTCATAATTTGCAGGGTTTTTTGGGGGGGAATTTATGGTTTTTATATAATTATAATGTAATGTGTATATTTTTTTCTTTTTTAAGAAAATTTTAATTTGATGAGACCATTTTTATTTATACATTTGAAATGAATAATAATAAATGATATATTTTATTATAATTAAATTATTATTAATTATGCATTTCACTTTTAACATCTTTAATTTAAATGTTTTTATATTTTTACTTTTACTATTCTTACATTGTTGTATGAATGAGTTTGAGGCATTAATATGCATACAGCTGTTATCAGAGGAAATTAATTAAATTCTTAGAGGAAATTAATTTTTATAATGCCTTCACCATGCGGTCAGTATGCGTTTAGGATTGTATGGCTCTGTGTGTGTAACGTCTGTGATGTGTTGTCAGGAGTTGGAGAAGAATATGGAGCTAAGCAGCGGGAGCTTTCAGAGGCAGCTAGCTAATGAGAGGAAGAGAACTCATGATGCACAACAGGAAGTTAAAGCAATACAGGAGGAAGTGGAGAGGATTGGCACTAAACTAAAGGTGCCAAATTCTTTACATAAGACACCCACAAATCATATGCAGATTTTAGTTAGATTTTGATTCATTTAATCACAAATCCAACATGTCATAGGTTAATACATTTTTTACATTTTGTATCAGGAGAAAGAAAAGGAGCTGGATGCTCGGAACATCTATGCTAACAGGATGCTGAAAGCTTCTTCCAGAAAAGAAGCTGAGAATGGCAGCAAGCGAAAAGGTAGATCTCATGTCCCAAAACACAGCTGTATTTAGCACCTTCCTCCCAGGGCCTTCTTACACACTTATACATTGGGTTCATAATTATTATTAACAAACAGGTAATGACTCCACAACAAACATCTTTCTATGGTGATTATATTCTCGTGAGATTCACTCGTGACTCCAGCTTCAATTACTGTGCTTCTATGAAATTCATACAACAGATTGTTTGAAGAGATATTGTAGGGGCTCTAAAGGACTGAGTATTGCATTAAAACCATATATGCTTTTTTTTTGTTTGTGTGTGTGTGTGTGTGTATATAAATGCAGCCTAATGTGCACATCAGTTCTGCATATTGAGCGCCTCTTAATCTATGCATTTTGCAACATGTTTGTGTTTGTATGTGTACTGAAGTCTTCAATACAACCAGCACTAAGGCAGTACAGACAGAGTACAGAACGTCCTCACTGGACTTTCCATCACCACCTCCAGCTCTTACCAACGAACTCCCACCTGACGACCAGACTGATGATTACCTCTCTCTTAAGGCATGTATAATCTGCTCAGTAGAGATCTTATGAATTACATGGCTTTTAAATTTCATTATCTGAATCTGAATTTATTTATTTATTATACATGAAAGATCTTGGGGAAATTGAGATTGGCTTGTTTGTGATAACATTACTGTAATTAAAACCTTATATAGCTTTTTTTTAGTGTTGCACGCTCCCCTCTCCTGTTGGGGCGCGAGGGGCAGCTCTCAAATAGCATTTTTGGCCAATAATGATGCTTAAAAATGCAGCCTAACTAGGTTTTGGTACAGAGCACATCAGTTCTGCATATTGAGCTAGAAACCTCAGCACACAATAAAAACTCTCTCAAATTGTATGACAATAAAGAGGAGGGGCAGCCGACTCGTCACATTCCCTCCAAGCCGCCAACCCCGTCAGGCGGTCGCGCCCACGCAGGAGTCCAGAGGAGGAAAGTAAATACATTTATTTGTGTTTCTGTTATATTTGCAGTTATTATTTTGTTAATAAATTGTTTTAGCTCATAAGTGCTTAATTTACATCTTTCCTTTCTCATTCTGTTTTATCACCTATCGATCCTTTTAGTCATCTCACTCCTCTCCTGTTCGGGGCGCGAGGGGCGGCGGTGCGGCAATTTTCTTGTTAATTACGGCTCGGCATCTGGAGTAATCCAGGTTGTAATTATTGACTGTACGGGTCGACGGTTCAAAAGCCTACCTTGAATCATGCAGGGGAAGAGACCGGTCTCCCGAGGAGAGGCGCGCCAGGGCATTTAACGGCGGCGGTGACAAGGCTAAATCCCCTTCAGGTGTGGCCTCTGCCACACGCCGCCAGACCTGGTGATACCACTCTCTTCGAACACACACCACTCCCGCCGGGAGCCTGGTGAATCCCAGGACGGGGCATGGTGACAATAAAGAGGAGGGGCAGCCGACTGGTGCCGTATATTCTGGCTTTCTCAACCAGGCAAAGCAGGGATTCCTCTCGGGCAACTCCCTCGCACCGGGACAGAGAAACCGGGAATTAGTCGACATGCTCAACCAGCCACCGGGTAAATGTATCTTTTCCTGGTGGCAGCATTGCATTGTTGCTCCGTCCCGGCAAGTGTACCAGCGAGAGGGGATATTTTAATCAGATGTCCTCTGTGCCCAAGTAGTCGCATTCTCCACCACTGTGACGGGAGGAGCCAGCACTAGACACAGTGGGCGTGGCGTCAGGCCTCGGAGAGCTTTTATTAACCAAAATAGTACAAAATAAAGTGTCCAAGGGGAAAAGTGTCCAAATAAAAGGGGAAACTGGTGCCTCGTTGTGCTTCTGGGATTGTGGAAGGTCAGTAGTGTTCCAGGGGGAATTATAAAGGATCGGAGGTCAGGTTTCAAGAGCTCTCCTTTCGGGGGAGACACCGCTGCATCTCCGTCGCTTCTTTCCTCCGCCGTCTACTTATTGTCCCTGACAAAGATATTTTAGCTCCTTCACGCACCCTTCCTGGACCCACGAGGAACCAGCGCAGGCATGCATTACATTTAACGGCAGCGGACAAGGCTAAATCCCCTTCAGGTGTGCCTCGTCACACGCCGCCAGACCTATATATACCATATATATATCTATAACATATACTCCCGCCGGGAGCCTATATATAAAGGACGGGGTGATGGTGATATATATAGGAGGGGCATATCATCACAATATATATATATATATATATATATATATGAAAATGTCATTGGTTTTTGTGTCTTTTAACTGATTGTGACCTGCCAAACATCACGAGGATAAGTACATTCTGATCATTTTAATTTTTATTGTGCAGACTAAAATAAAAATGTTATTAAGTAGACTTTTATAAAATTATGAACTTTGTGTTTTACTCTATTCCAGTCCTTTGTTTGTCATCCATTTTCATTTATAATATATCAGCAGGATCAGCAAGGCAGAGAACAGAGACCTAAAGAAGCAAAAGAATGGAAGATTCAAGAGTTTTGGAGGGAAAGGGAGAAAGAAAGAGACATGGAATCAGGGGTGGAACAAACAAGAGAGAATGAGAGAGAAGATGAGGCAATGTATGACAGAGAAAGAGAAATGGAGCTGCTGAAAGACAAGGAGAGGCAAAGACTGCATCAACAGCACATTGCAAATGAGAAGAACACAAAGGGAAACCGAGGTAGGAAAGTACTCCGTCCTGCTGTCTCAGTTAAAAATGAATGGACATATACAAGCAATAATTTAATTAACAATTTGAATAAATGAAATACTGTTAAATATGTTTAAGATAGAATACCTAAATATTTGACCGACATTCATCCTATATACATCTGTACATGACTGAAAACTTTAATTTAAACAACAGTTCAAAAGTTACTGATTCTCACCAAGACTGCTTATATGTAATCAAAAGACATAAAAACAGTAATATTATAAAATATTGTTAAAGTTTCAAATAACTATTTTTTTATTTTAGAATATTTTAAAACAAAATGTATTATTGTGATTGTAAAGTAAAATTTTAGCAGCAATTACTCAGATCTTCATTGTCTCATTATTCTTTAAAATCTTTAGCTACATGTACATGTTGCTCAAGAAACATTTCTTAATAGCAGTTGTGCTGCTTCATATCTTTGATGAATAACTTGCGATGCAGTTGAATACATCCTTGCTCAATAAAAATATTATTGGTACTGATCCCAAACTTTTGAACGGTAGTAGACTTGTTGAAATTCATTTTTGCATCTGTAGTATGTTTTGTTTCTGTTAAATAGGCCTGGACAGAAAAGAAGAAGATTGGAGAATTGGCCTGTCTGTATCCCACAGGGAGGAAGAGAGCAGGAAGCAGCGTGAACTGGAAGAGGTACAACTTAAAGCAAGAAATCTAGAGATCCAGGCCATCAATCCAGAGAGTGCAGAAGAGGAACGTCAACGCAAAGAGCAGCTACTAGCTAAGATGCGTGAGATCGACATGCAGACTCAAGGTCAGGATTCGGACTTCTTTTCCGACGACACAGGAAGTGTTCGCTCTCCTCCACGGTTGTCCGAGCAACGGAACCACAACGGTATTTTCAAATACACAGAACCAGAAGAGAAAGCAAACACACTGGCGAGTGGGAGAAGAGCAGGTGCTCTCCGAACACATGGACCAAGTGAGGATCTTGATCTTGCTTTTGGCAGCTACGCCCCTTCTTTTGGTAAATCTGCCCCCCGTGCTGGTTTGGGTGCACGCAATGCAAATCAGCCACCTCGAGAACTAGATGAAGGGCTGGATCTGGGTGGCCTGGTCAAAGACAGGAAGTCCAACCTCATGCAGCAGCTTTTTGGGGCCTCTGCCACACCACCTCCTTCAGATCCGTCCAGCAGGATGGAGATCCTAAGCCCACCTCTAACAAGCCAGTTCCCATCAGGATCAGTGGGTGGACGCAGGAGGGACACAGACACACCAAATGGACTAAACATCAGTTCTCTCTCCAACAATAGGAGCACTCTTCATGTGTCTGAGAGCCGACCCGCAGTCAGGGCCATCACGTCATTCGATGACGACATAGAAGAAGTCACACTCTGAATAGGGCCCTTTTAAAGGAAATACGAATTAATCAGTTTTTTTGAAAACACAAGGAAAAATCTGGAAACATCTAATATTTTGTACTGAGCTCTGATTAAACAAAGCTTAGTTTGCTAATATGCCTGATTTTTCTGACTCTTTTGGCAAAATCGCAGAGGAAGACTTTTTCTGTGATATTTTTTTCATGGTTAGGTTTACAAAGGGTCCAATATAAATACTTTCTGCACACTAAAGGCCATAAAAGCAAAGAAGGGAGTGAAAGGTTCTGTGAATGATCTGACAATGTGCAAATTAAAGAACACGGACACATCCAGATCCATAATGACCAAAGTAATCTAACAAGAGCTGCGCCAATTAGCAACTATGTCATGTCAGGTGCAAAATGGGTTAATTCATACATGTTTGGGGTGGCTAATAGTGGTAAACTGACTACCGCAAACCTTAATATATCACGTTGTATGATTATATTTGAATACTCCCCTCCTATACATTTCTCATCTTAAAGTGAGTGTTCTACAAATGTGTTTCATTTAGTAAATTAAGCTTTGTGCTGGCACAGGCTTGTAGCAAATCTGGCCCTAAATATAGGCAAGTAACCATAGTGTAATTAATTGTTTAAGTCAAAGTGTACGAATGATAATCTCACCCTTGCTGATGTAATCAATAAGAGTGATTCATATGAAGAATGTACAACCCGTCAAGTAGGGTCAACATCCGACACATTCTTTAAACAACTCGTACCTCACTGGAAAATTATGAAGTTATCAGAGACACTTGAAGAGATTTAGGTACTTGTTTTTTGTCGAAAGCTGACACATAGTTTTACCTTTCTGATTATGTTTTTGTTTTGGTGGTTTTGGAGGGGAAAATCGGGTATTTTGTTTAGTGAAAATAATAAAACCGTTTCAAAGTTGGGTTAGTAATATTCAAGGACTATAACATTTTACTTTGTGCTCTTAATTAGTGTGTATAAGCAGATCATTTTGGACTATTCCTCTGTGTGTTGTTTTTGTTGCTGAGAAGCTCATTTGCATACCACATGGAAAGAAGTTCAAGTTAATGTATTATGATTTTCTCACCATTTTACAAGAAGTGATAATTAGAGCTAGAGGGTGGTGTGCATTAGCTGAAAGTCTTGAGTAAGATTCAGTTGATGTGTTTGTCTGAAAGGAAGAGTTCTGTACTTTCAGTACTGATATGAGTGTGACAGAGCCTAGCCCTTTTAGAGAGCCATGCTGCAGATCGACTGACTCAGGCCCGGGCTACGTCTTCTCCCACACAGCACTTTTTAGACTCTCTGCCCTTCTCTCATTTTGAATAAATGTTAATGTCAGCTATGTGACAAAGGAGAGACTCTGGTTGATAAGATTTAAGTCAAGAGTAAAGTTTGTAGGTTCTAGATTAAACAATGAAACGGATACAAATTATATCTATACAAGACCCAAAAATATGGACAGTTACAAATATGTGAATTTTTTTGCATTATATAGCAAAATATCTAGGCAAGTGGCATTTCCTCAAATTTAGCAAACTTTAATTTGAGATTTTGTTGTAGTATTTACATTTTTAAAGTGTCTATTTCTAATGTTTAATGTTTGCTTGAAAATTTAACTTGTGCTGAAAAATGTCTCTTGATTTGATATTTTATTATTTAGAACAGTGATTCTCTGTGTGCTACGCATATTTTTGAGCGCCACTGTATATGTTTTATATGCATGGTATGATCCTGTTTACTTTTAACCATGTAGTAACTATAAAACCCTGAAGTAATTTGACGTCCGCTTGAATTCTCAGTTAATACAGTGTCTTTGTTTGCCTGCTCACACATAATGAGTTTTAATTTTTATAAATGCGGGGTTATCTGTGAAAATGTGTCAACTGGCTGTGTATAATTAGATATGTTTTGGTCTTTATAAACTGTAGTAATTTGGTATTTAATCATTTAATTTCAGGGTTTCTGAAGTTGTGAAATAATGTAGTTGATGTTGCTCATTGTGACTTTTTAATGAGGGATGTCACAATTCATACACGGACACAGATCAAATACTGAACTATGTTTTATTTTTTTAAAGACTTTGTATCTCATGGCCATTATTACTCAGCTTTAAAACAAATCTGGGACTAATCTAGTACTCATTGGTGATTTTTATTGTTCTGTCAAAAAATCTCACTGCAGACTATATTGCCATGCTTTTAATGGTGATCCCTTAATCGGTTTTCCAAAGCACTGAAACTTGATACTGTAGCTCTAAAATGGTTCATTATGAAATCAAATTCTATTATTTTATGATATTACAATGGCTTGAGTTTGATTTTGTGTGTTTTTTGTTTGTTATCTGACTTTGTATTGTATAGTAGATTTTTAAATATTGATCCTCGATGGTCATTCAAATACAGTTTTTATGATTAAAGCGTGTTTGTTACATCTTTCCACAAGCTTTTGAAAGAGAGAGAAAGCCGTCAACATCATACACACTGGAATATGCATAACCATTAGTCAGCGTGTGACATTGTGTATGGAGTGATCTCCAGAATCAGATCCATAGATGTGTGTGACCCAGAAATGTATGTTTGCTACATGAACATCCTTTTGTCATTAACAGGAAACCTCTGGTTGTCTTCTCTGGAGTGGCAGCAAGCTTCCAGAGGTACATGTGTGTTGTGAAGCATGGTAGAATGTTAACCATTGTCAAGTTACTATAGAATGTCATCCATTGTAAGGTCGTGGCAGAGATGTGGCCATTGTGGAGGGATGCTATTGTGAGCTTGTGGATGAATAGTTCTGTGCATTTAACCTCAAAATCGCTCGTGTGAATCCGTAATATCAATGATGAATCAATTATAGGTTTATAGTGTGAATCTTTAGACCAGTTGCGAAAATGTCACATTTCTGTATGTAACATTTCACACACAAGATGTTTTGCCATGCATGGGGGATGCCCAAACCAGGGCCTGTGGGCCAAAGATGTCCGTGATCAACTTTGATGATTAAGGCCGCTATGTCATAACACAAGAACAGGCAAAATAGGATGGGAAAAAAAACATTCTGTTGAAGCTTATATTCAATTATAGTGTATATTTTGGTATATTACTTTATTCAATTTTATTATAATGACTGGATATAATGCAAAATGGCCCTCAGACAAACTTTTTTTTGGCACTTTTTAATGAGTTTAGGGACCTTCAGGCATGTAAATAATGAACCATGCCATGAAGATATTTTTGCCACAATATTATTATTAGTATTATTATATTAGATAATTGCATTTATTGTATTGCTTTAAATGTATTCTTATTTAAATACAGATTTGCTTTTCTTGTGTAATGTAGTCATTTTAATTTAATTAAATATCAGTGTTTTCAACATTAATTTCCTGAATTCATTCATGCTGATTTAACAGGAGTGATACTGAAGCAGAGGCACCAGATGAGGTATGTGTTATTGTAATATAAGTAAGTAAATATTACTCTGCTATTCGATACGTTGTTGCAGTTACTTGGCTCATTAATGGTCACCATTTCTCTTTTTCAGTGTACGCTTGCATTTCTTTTGAGGCCGCGCATACGTTTCCCATACAGCCGAGCGTGTGGTGTCAAGCGTGGATTGGTGTGTCGTCGCTTTATCCCCCCTCTCACGCGGACCTTTAAACCCATCCAATACAAAGCGCTCTCATTTGCATACAGAGAGCGCGTAACCAATGAGCGTGAGCTGCTGAAGAGCTTTCCTAAATTCAAACCAATGTCTGAGCGCGTTATATTAACATTCGCCTCGCAGACCAATGGCTTTAAGGAATGGCAGTTAAGTGTGGACCGAACTGGCCAATGGACAAAGACGAGGGTAGAGTCTGAGGTCTGCATAATATTAACATGTTATTACCAGAGGTGTTTTAGATATTGATCCTGTATTCGGTGGTAGTTAAACTCACTCCCCCACCTCACAGGTCCATACCTGCTTTTCTAATTTAATAAGACAAGTGACAGGAAATTTTGCAAAAATGCCCAAGAGGAAGGTAAGCCAGTTTATACTTGAAAATCCTCACCTATCCTTGATTTTCACTGATTTTTTTAAAAGAAATAGCGGCTCGCGTTTCAACGACGAGAACGTACGCAGCGTCGAGCAGGTAAGACGAGGATCAAGTTTTTAAAAGCGTTCTATCCTAATCCGCGGTTTGGATTATGGAATCCTGCAAAAGCAATGGAACGCTCGGTCATCTTTGCATTCGATCATCGTCACACTTGCTGATTTCCTCCATGATAGTTGGCGGTTTAATAACCCGATGCCTCTTTCGCAGTGAAGTCGCCACTTTGTGCGCACTTGTGCTGAATGTCACTTTGCGGTGATGCTTCAGTCGCTCTCGGTTTGGCATCAAAACCGAGAGCTCTGCTCTCGCCGAAATCGTCCTGTACTCGCTCGCCACCATTTTAAGATGTTCGTTTTTTTATTAGCTCATTTCGTCGATCGATAGAGGTCCTCATTATTTTTGTATAGCCATGTTTAAACCGACAGGCTCTTCCTCCACCCCCATTGCGGAGCGGCAGACCCGTATGTAACCGAGCGCTCTTTCAGTCACACTCAACTCTTTCTCGCCTGCCTATAAAGGCGATTGTGACGGTTAGACAAAACAAAACACGGTTGAACTGTGGGCTTTGTAGAGAAATAAGACTAACAAATAACAATACTAATATAATGGTATGTTAAATTTTTTAAAAATCCTCAAATTATGCTTTATTGATATTGATCCACCAGCCCACTGAGCTTCACCATCCAACAGCAGCGGAAGACGTCGAATAATGCCTAGCATTGTGTGTGTGTGTGTGTGTGTATATGTGTTTGGGGTTGTTGTTTTTTTGTTTGTTTTTTCCCCCAGAAATTAAAAATCCGTAGAGATTGCACTAGTTTTATCAGGCAGAGATATGTTCATGATAGAGGCACTGAAGCGAGAGTTTCCCTAGGGGGAGTGTCTCCTAAATTAGTGAAGCTAAACAAATAATGGACACTTCACAAGAATAGGCGCCAAAATAAAGTTTTCCACATAAAATTAAATATATATGTGTTTTAAGTTTTTAAATTGAAATTGAAAAAGTTTTTAAATTTGACCTTTTGTTCAAACACAAAAGGTCAAATTAGTGTTTTTTTTAGTTTGTATGCCATTCATCCATCCCTTTTAAAACACTATATATGCATATAAACAAATATATAAATATCTCTCTCTTCTCTAAATTTATTGAAACAAAAAAAAAAATTGAAATGAGAAAATTAACTTTTGTTATGTAAATATTTTTCTGTCATGCTGTAAACATTACCTTTTAGATGTCAAAATATTTGTAAGGTTGTATGACTATCAGCAGATTATGTCAAAAGGACATTTTTGTAGGATTTAATGATTGGATACAACTGGGAAGTTGTAGACCTCTGCGATGAAGCTACTTTATTAATTGTTTATAACATATAATTCTCACAACAAAAAAAGATTAGATATGTGTATCTAGTTCTGTCACGTATGCATACCTTGAGTATATTATGAAATGTAGTAAATACATATCTATTTTGGCAAACAGTTTATTTAATGTGGCATATTAAATTAGTTAACAAAACAAATAACCAAACACATATGTGATTAAAACAGCGTATCTGATTATACCAGTGAAGTCTGACAGACAAAAGCTACTGCACATTGCCTGTGAACTGCGATGAGATTAGCATTTCCTTAATATTTATCAGTTAAAACGACAGCCTGTTAGCATTTAAAAGGAGATAGGTACTTAGTTTCAGAAGTCTTGAAATAAAGACGTCACATGCAAAAAAAATGTATTTGTGTGAAGATTTGTGTGTCTGTGTGTACAAATTTTGCGTGTTTGTTTCATCTGTACAGTCACCCGAGGGAGCAGAGGCCAAAGACGCCACCAAAGTTACAAAGCAGGAGGTAAACTACCATTCACATTTCTTTATCAAATCTAGAGCTCTTTAACGGCACAGTTTAATCCCTGTAAATTTCAGTTTACCTACATTTTTGACTGACATCACTGATACCAAAAAAATCAATTAAAAATCTTGTGGTTTAGCAATTGCAAATTTAATCAACTTTCTGCACACTTTTGATGCTTCTTCTTCTCTTAGCCCACTCGGAGGTCAGAGCGTCTCTCCTCAGTAAGTGTCTTTTCTGTCTTTCCATATGCCCATATGTTATTTGCATATCACCTAAAAGGGTTAAAAGCCATGAAAACCAGTTCTAGGAACGAGTTTGTCATAAACACAAGCAATATAGAGCTATCACATGCCCTCTAGGTATCCTCAACCGCAAACACATTGATAGTGTCTATGCATTATTCAGTTAATAATAATTCAATTCAATTGTACCTAACATTATTACCATTTTGTACATACATTTACCACTTATTATGGCCTTTGTGATATCGGTTATGAAATCCTTTCCCAGTTTTTTTTTTAACTTTCATCTTGTTGTCTTCTTTCAACCCATAGAAACCAGCTCCTCCTAAACCTGAACCAAAAGCCAAAAAGCCAGCTGCCAAGGTAATAGCCCTCTTTTCCTATTTTCTGTCTCTATCTTTGTGACATTTTAGCATGTTTTTGCATGTGCTTTGCATTGTAGGTAAGTTCTTTCCTGAGTATATGAAAGCATATTGATGAAGTTTGTGTGCTGTGTGAATGATATTATCTTTTTAGTAGCCAGTTTAATAGCATTTTCACAGTAGGAGGAACTGGAGTTGGCCGGTGTATTTTGGAGCAATTAAACTGGTTTGGGACAGGATTATTTAACTCGTCATCCCATATTTTTTTTTTTTTTTTGCACAGAAGCCATCCAATGACAAAGCGGTAAAGGAAAAGAAGGGCGGAGCCAAAGGAAAGAAAGAGGAGAAAGAATCTGCGCTCACTGCAAATGGAGAGACCAAGCCAGAGGAGGTGCGCTTGCTAGTACTTGCTTAGTTGCTAATACCATTGTGTTGCATTTACAGTAAGACCATTTGTCCATTTGAGAGGATAGAGGGAATATCTATGTGACCTTAAAAGAGAAAGAGTGTTAAATTACTCATAAAGAGCATGCATAATGCTATTTTTTACTCCTAAACCTTTGTATATCCATTACCGTTCAAAAGTTTGGTGGTGGTAAGATATTTTGATGTTTTCAAAAGTGTTATCCATTTATTTGATCAAAAATACAGTAAAAACATAAATATTGTGATATGTTACCATTTAAAATATAATTTTAATTCATGCTAAATTTTCAGCAGCCATTTTCCCAGTCTGTAGAGACATGATCCTTCAGAAATAATTACAGTATGCTCAGTTGAAAATCATATTTTTTTTCAGGATTGTTTGATTAATAGAAGATTCAAAATAAATTTGACATAGAAATATTTTATATGTCTTTACTGCTATTTTTGATGAATTTATGCATATCTTATTAAATAAAAATATAAATATCTTTAAACTTTTACTTTTGAAAATAAGCATAGCCTAACTTTTAGTTCCGCCCTACTTTTAGTTAGCATCGTTCATTTAACATTACATGTCGCTTGTCAAGTTGCTAGGTAGCTACATTTTACATAAATTTTGTCTCCCCTTCCTCAAAATGCTCTGAGATTACTTGAATCGTCTTTCAGGACATGAAAATTATTTTCATAGAACAGTTGTTGTGTGAACGAGAATGAAAGAGCAGACATGTGAGGTGGGAAAGAATGACCTAGTTACAGGCATGTTGTGGTGAAGTGTCTTCTGGAAGGTTTGTACTAGAATGACTGTGTGAATTGGTGGTATTCATGTAAAGTTCAGCTGGGCTGATAGTGCCAATGGCAAGTTTGGTTTTGAGGGTATAATGAATGCAACTCAAAAGATAATATTCCTTGTTCTTTTGTATTAAATGTGTTGTTGCATCGAATTAACTACTGTAAACCAGCTAGTAGTCTTATAATCTTAATCCAAATGAATCTCTGACCTTTAGTTAATTTTGTTGAATAGTCACAAACGGTGTATTTCCATCCTAATATAATTAGTAATTTTTTCACTCCTTGCTTTTCCTGTTTCAGAAGGACAAAATGACTAAAGATACATTACACATCAAGATTTTTTCAGTGCTCTGTACTAAAATGAATGACTTTATATTGACCAGTGTCTAAACATCTTTTCATATATCCCTTTTCATGGCTTCTGAAACACCTGCATGCGCCTGAACCCTCACTCGCACACACGCACACACGCACAGATCTGTGTCTCACGCTCATCTGTCAGTGTGTCATCATGGAGAAGTTCCGCCCCCTCCTTCCTGTCCATCCGAGGGCAGAGTGAGAGTGTTAGAGTAAAGGGTATGAGAGTTTGAAGACTGCAGTGTGTGCTTGCGTGCTCAGCCATCTCTTTATCTGAGACTATAAAAAAACTGAATTAATTACATTGTGAACGATTGGTAAAGAACGGTACTATAATGTTCATTACAGTGTGCATTCATTTTGATATTATAGATCATAACTTAAGAATTTTGAAGTGTTGTATTCTAGAGTGTACCCAATCGCAAAAACATTCAGTGGTCCGCTGTCCACGTAAGATTAGGATATAAAAGTATTTGTTTAAAAATACACACGTTACCTTGAATTGAATTCATTAAAATATAAGTTGATTTCCTTATAATTACATAAATGTAAGAACATAAATGCACTCTTCTGTTTTGTCATGTTGTTTATTATAAAGGAGGTTGTTGAGTTTTTAAAGAAGTAGTTCCCCTAAAAATGAAAAAAAGCTGAAAGTTGTACTTACTCACAGGCCATCCAATATGTAGATGAGTTCGTTTCTTCACCAGAACAGATTTTGAAAATTTTAGCATCGTGTCACTTGCTCACCAATGGTTCCTCTGCAGTGAATGGGTGCCATCAATCCAAAGAGCTGATTAAAAACGTCATAATGCAAAATCAATTCAAATGACTCCGATCTGTCAGTTAATATCTTGTGAAGCGTAAAGATACAAAAAAAACTAATCCATTATTTAGACATTTTTCCCATCAAAGTATTACAAGTCATTGACCAATACTTCTTTCTCTAGTGAAAAAGTCATCTCTTCTGCATCAAGAGAGAAATATCCTCTGATCAAGCACCATTTACAAATAAAAGCAGTTCAACACCTTTAAAGATAAAAGTAAAATCAAGCAGCTCTTCGCTTAATAGGATGTTAATCAATGGACTAGAGCTTTGCCAAATACTTGTGGATTATTGGGATGTTTTTATCAGCTGTTTTTCACTTCAGAGGGTCCATTGGATCTATATCTTGATTAGCCTGAGGGTGAGTACATTTTGGGCTGTCCTAATTTTTGGGTGAACTACTCCGTTAACAAATTATTTTACGATTTCTAATATGAGGTAAGTTTGTATATGGGTTTACTCATACTAACTGAGTGGCTTTGGTTCTGTCTGACTGACTTCACATCAGGTAATCTAACGGTTTTAGAAAAGCTAAAATCCTATCAAAAGTTCCCTGCATTAGGAAATCATACTCTTTTTCTTCTGTGCTTTTTTTTTTCACCCTGTATAGGAAACTGAGCCCAAGACCGAGGCTGAGGCGAAAGAGTGATTGAAGTTGTTTTCTGGAATAACAAAGAACATTTTTTATTCCTATTGAGTATTTTGTAAAATGCAAACTTTTTTAGACTTACCGTACTAGATTTCCTTAGCTAAAAGTCGACTCACACTCCCCGCTGAAGCACCGTACCTGTCTCCTTTTCTTTCATCTGACAGAAAGATAGATTCATTTCAAGGAAAAGCAACAGTTATTCTTGAAAATTTCACCAGCAGCTTGCCTGCCAAATGCAACCACTTGGAACATGTCACATCCTACATGTTAAAAGCAACCAGTTCCTCTTTTGCCACCAGAGCGCATATCCTTAGCTCCATAATATATATATGGTTACTAAGGTGCAAATCTTGGCTGTGTATTGTCTTTGAGTCTTGTTATTTAATTGGTTTAATATCATAAAAAGTGAGAGATACAGAAAGAGGGAGCAAATAGGGACGAGAGATTTAAATAGTAACCCTTTGCTTTTTTTTATCTCCTTTGTAGCATTTTGAAATTCAAGTGTGTTCTTTTAAAATTGCTGAATTAAACATGACCCTTAACAGTGGCAGAAATCCATAGCAATAAACAAGTGGTGCTTTGTGCTAGAAGGTTAGGAAAACTCTACATGAACTGAATCTCAGAAAGATGTACAAGTCCACAGAACCGGTTTGAGATACTCTCTGTAAAATGTTTTCAAATAAAAGATGAATAAACGGTCAATTGGCTCCTGTGTGTTTCTTACTAGCTATTGCATTAATGCCTCACGAGTACTAGGCTTATAAACAAAAGTTCAGTATGTTACAATATTGTAACAACAATGGAAGATGGTCAGATTACTACCAATCTTTAATGTCACGTCTTTCAATAATTTATTTATTCATACGTTTTTTTCTATTGCATACAGTTATTGTAAAATTATGTTGGATAAACATCTGTGAACTAAAGCAGGTATTTAACTTCTCAATGGTGCATCAAAAATCCAGATGTAAGAGAAAAACTTTCAGCGTGTCTTCCTCTGGAAAAAGTATTGTGAGAATATCGAATGTCATGTGATTTAAAACAGCATATTACTGGTTAGACTGTGCCATTAATAACAAAAATACAATTCATATGGTTAAAATAATAGCAACACTATAACATAGTTAACTTTGTGGAAAACTCTTGAGGGTCCAGGGTTTTTAGTCTAAAGCTACAAAAGCCTTTCAGTGTAGTTCTTTATACACAGACACATGTGACCCTAAACGCACACGCACACGCACACACTCGCTAAATACAACTGCTGATGTCAGAAAGTGAAAGGTCAGCAATGCCATGGGGAGGCAGGAACAGAGAAGAGGAAATGAATGGACTGACAACACTCGTTGGTCTGGACTCCTGTCTTTCTGCAGGTCCAGCCAATAGACAAAAAGCCCCATATAGTCATAAATGTGTTTAATGATTACACAACATAATTCAGAAGTACAAATATTTAAGTTCTCTCTTTTTAAGCGATTTGATTGTTTTAGAGGATTTGCACACTTTGTATTTCATAGTGTTGCTGTTAATTGTTCGAGGTGTAATTGTTTTGCAAAGTAGACCCACTGCATTTACATTTAAAATACTTATTTACCACTAAACATTAGCGCAAATGTAGTATAAATAAAATGGGACAGGAAACTTTATTCACATTATTCGTATCGTCCACATTGCTTAACTTCAAATATACCACGAAATCTCATATATGTACGATTAAATAGTAATGCGTCGACAACATAGATATAAATATTATACACTGAAGTATAGAATTAAGCACAGATCTATGTATGATTGATTCTGATACAGAATTGGTGACAGAATTGATGTGGCTGACGCATGCATGATTATATCTTCACTTTAAATATATTTTATAAGGCCAATTTTTACTCCTCATTAATAGATGTTACTCTTTGTGAAATGTTTTAATGATCAGGCTTTCATTAATACTTATATTTTTGGAAACTATAGCAATCTGGAATTATCTGTTTAATCTGCTGAGATGCCAGAGGGAAAAACTTTCAACTTGATTTATTTACCCTTATAACCTTTGACCCATGTTTGGCCCCTGAACTCATCAACTGAAATGATAGGCCTGACCTCCAGTGGCAAGAAAAAATACTGCAGGCCACTGATGACAAAATAACACAACATTCTTCCATTTTACGATCTTTAACCCAATATATTCTAAGAAGGGGTTTATGGTTTGTATTTTTAGTATTCTGGATCAAAATGACTCACACTTTGAATGTTTTTTTTTCAGTTGTCAGAACCTACTTGTGAAGTTTAATGCCTACTCAGCGACTTCATCAGATCACCACCGTTACTCAAAAGTGTGATAAGTTGCATCAGTTTTTTTTAAGTAGCCTTGAAGCCAAAGCTGCTATATTCAAGTAGTTCTTAAGTATCTCACTGCTTTTCTCCTCTGCACTTACACTCCTAGTGTCAGACGTTTAGCAAGTGTTACATCACCAAATGCAGTTAAAACTAACTGTTGAACTCAGGATTTTCCTATAGCAAGGGCACACAGCAATTTGTCTTTATAAACAAAAAGTCACAGATTGTATCAAAGTCACCTTTTTAGCTCAGAGAAAGAAAAGGAAAGGCAAACCTCAAACACTTCCTTTGTCTAATGCCTCACTTTGATGCCTCACCCCTTAAAACAAGAGTGTGGTAAATATATATTTGCGATTATAATGGCAATGTCAATGCCGTACATAAATACAACGCTAACTAAGCAAACACTTTTTAATTAAT
Source organism: Puntigrus tetrazona (assembly GCF_018831695.1). NCBI lineage: Eukaryota > Metazoa > Chordata > Actinopteri > Cypriniformes > Cyprinidae > Puntigrus > Puntigrus tetrazona. The sequence continues at coordinate 9,799,791 of NC_056721.1, read as the reverse complement.
TTATTTACTCCCATTTGGGGATGATATGTACATACATTCAAAAATTCACAAACACTATCATATATGTCAATTGTATATGTAAATGTGCATTGTATGCACAAAAATACATTTAAAATATATAGGGCATGGTGAAAATCTGTTCAAATTATTATTAAATGGTTGCTAGGTTAATAAGCCTCGGTTTGAACTCTGATTTGCATCACTTGCAAAACACGGTCAAAGAAAAAAAAGGAGGTTTAGCCTCTTGAACTTCACAAGCATTGGCTGTAAAACAGCTGGTGGTGCTTATTTAACATGGATAACTAATTAGGGAACTTAGTTTTTAGACTGGTTAGACCGCGAACTCCACAGCTACTGTACTGAGCATTATCCTTACAGAAGGAGAAAACTCAACAGGCCTTTTCAATGTTGTATGACTTACTTATCTAAATGAAGTCCGTAGGGCATATAAAGTACATCTTGAGCTGGCTCATTTAAAACAGACACCCTACTGCTTGCTTATACATTTGATTGCTTAGATAAAATAAAAAAAATGTAATACTTTTATGTAATGAACACAGCATTGTAAACAGAAGTATTAAAACACTTTGTCCAATTTATTTAACTGTGTTTTCCGCCTCTAACTAGAAGTGGATGGATGTTGTTGTTTTTTTCAAAATAGATACAACCTCTGACATAAATATCTATATATAAAAAAATAATACAGATGTCCTATTTTGTCTGGTGTTGCCATTACTCAGTGGATTCCTGTTAGTTACAAGGTTTAATTCATTACATTCTCCCTGTTTACAACCCTTCCCCCATTTTACTGCCCGCTCGCTTTTGGGAAAGAAATGGAGGACTTCCCAATCCAAATCACAACCAAGAGAGGGGGTGGGTTCCTTGGAATAAGTCTGGTTTAAGATTCAAACAAATGGACTTCTATACACTTTACAACCACGCGAATACGGTGGTATTCAGGTGTTTGATAGCGAGCTTCAATATGCTGTTGTGAGAGAAACATGGTGTGAGACCGAGCTTCGCTGCCTGCAAGGTCGACAGACCGAGGAACAAGAGGCGCCATTAAAGATCAGGGTCTTGGATTTAGCAGACAAATCACCGTAGATGAACGAGTAGTTACATTATTGCATAAAATAAGCCACCATCGCCTTCTTTTCCCTCTTCAGCGTTAGCATCGCAGCCTCCCTGACAGCACAGTCCTGCGCGTACGTACTACACTCTACTCGTGTATTCCTGCGCAAAGGGGTTGTGCTTTTCGGAGGGAGGAGGGGGGCGAGGAGCGTAAACTGAAACCCAAAATATTCCCGAACACTTTAAGGCGCATTAAACTGCGCGTTTTAGAAACATCGTTGCTCGTCCACCCCAAACGCCCCGGCGCTCGGGATGTTTGTCCGCATCGACGCGTGGCACGTTGTGCCCGAGAAGGGACTATTTTGCGAGAGCGCGGAAGCCTCGCGCGACGTGCCGGATCTGCTTTCTGTGTGTGTTGGGTGAATGGAGGCGCAGCTCTTCCTGGTGAACAAACACTGACAACTATAGGGCAGCCTAGCGATACCCGCTTCCCAGAACGGCCACACACACCTTCTCCTTCACCCCCTAAACAACCCTAAACATGGCTGCTGAGCGTAAACACATCGCGCAGTTGAAATCCGGTGAGTAAAAGGGACTGAGAAAGGTGACGTTGGAATATTTTTATATACATCTGCCTTTCCCACCACGTCCTTCTTGAAAGCTAATGTAGCTCATTCTCCCCCATCTCGCAGAACTGTACTTCCTAATAGCCCGGTTTTTAGAAGCTGGACCTTGTCAGGACGCGGCAGAGGTGGGTGATTTTGCAATTTAGGACTGTAAACGACATTTCTGGAAAAGATCGAAGCGTAATTTGCTATTTTTGTGCTTTTTTCAGACCTTGATACGGGAGGTTCAGGAGAAGGAGGTAAGCAGCGCGAGCCCTACTCGCGTCGCATCTCACTGCGCTGCACTTTAGGCTGTTAATTTCGCGCAGATTTCATATTTATGCTTTAAAACACAAAATCGAGCCCTTAGAATTTACCCAGACCCATTTAACCCCGCTTTTCCATTACAGCTGTTACCCCGTAGGATTGACTGGACTGGCAAAGAACACCCAGGGAGTTACGAAAATTTGGTAAGGGATCCCTATAACCGAGAGAAAACTTTTTAGAGAGCAAAATAAGAAATTGAATTTCCCGCAATTTTTAAATCAGGAAAAAAACTTAACCCGAACGCACGGGCAAAAACCAACCTCGGGGTTAGAAAGGACCGTCAACGGGTGAACCCAGAGCCTGGCCTGACCTCAGGGATATGAGTTTGGTCACAGTGCTGTCCGCAAGGTGTAAATAGATGTTAAAATTGATGTAGAAATAAAGAGACGTCATGAATGTGGTGCTATAAGGGGAAGGGAGCGGAGGGAGGAGGGACCAGTGCGCCACAGACTGAAAGCGGGGCGGGATGGAGGCGCTCTGCTCCATGTAATACAACCATAGTCAGGGTAAAATACCCCTTTTACCTTAGTTTATTTCACTTAAACTAAGCTTTTGGAGCAGGAAGCAACAAAGCCGGAGTCGTAGAGGATCTCAGCAGAGTACTGGGGATTTTTTTTTTAAGTGGCCCCGACAGTTTGCTCCTTCGGAGGAAATAATTTTTGAACAGACAGTGTTGAGAGACTCGAGGCCGATAATACAAATGAGAGGTACATCGAAATGAGTACGTATCGATTAATTTATTAATTACCATATTTAGGAAGGCGGATAAGTAAATAATCGGATTGTTTGCGTTTTTCGCTAGCTCTCCGTTTCATGTAGGGACGTCGCCTGAGAGGACAGTTTGACTTCGCTTCCGAAGTGAGGGGATACAAAAAAATATCTTGATTTTAAAACTTAGTGTGTGTTTTGATCCAGCCCCCGTTACGGCCAGCCCCCAGTATATATCAGTTGCGTAACTAATAGACTCAACTGTCTGTTAATCACACAGGCTGTTACTGCTGTATCGCCGTCGTCTCCTCCACTCGGTGAAATTCACACACATTGTAGCGATAATCTGTTATTTTGTATCCGCGATTGTCTCGCGGCTGATCTCGTGCGCCGCTACGCCACTAGATTCCAGTCAGTGTATTATAGTGAGTGAATGCGTGTGTTTTGTGTGTGTGTGTGTGAGTGAGTGAGTGTGTGTGTGTGTACGCGCAAATGTGACCGTTCGTGGATGATTTCACTGCCGTGCGTGGAGATGTTAAAGCCCATGTCTGCAGATTGTGGGTAGGAATAACGCGCACGAGACTTTACCGCCTGATGTTGGCGCTGTCAATTATTATTATTATTTTTTTTTCGGTCGGGTCTCCAGTCCCTCGATCAATATGTTAATGAGCTATGCAATCTGCATTAATTATCATTATTCATAAGATTAATTAAGTAACGATTATAATAACAACACCGCATTGAAATTGTAATGGAAAATAAATTATAGCGTGGAAAAATAGCTATATATGTAAAAACATATATGCATTTAAATAAAAAAATCTAAATTTTGTTTTTTAGTAATTACATCCGCAAAATAATAAATACGTAATGCATTAACAGCAAAACGGTATACTAATTAGGAACGATGATTCATTAACTTAACTGTAGATATATTTAGATTTTAATTTATAATTAGTGTTTTAATATGCATACTCTGATTCACTCTGTGTTAAACATCGCTTTACTCATACAGTCATTAGCTAAGCTGAGTGTGTGTGGATAGATATGAAATGTGTGTGTGCTCGCGCGTGTATAGACCAATAGGATGACGCTAAATGCAATTAAAGCCACATTAATTACTGGTCTGCCTTTGGAAGCTGGATCTGCTGAACAGGCTTGATAAAAGATGCCCGGACTGACGCGTTGCGCAGGGGGGGAGAACATTTTACGCCGTAGATTAGATTCATCTCTAGGGATAATATGGAAAGATAAAAAGCGCTTTGGAATACGGCAGTAACACCGTATTGTTTTGTAAACGTAGTGTCGAATATAATCCTCTATAAGATTGTAATTATGCTGTTAAATGAACGTTTTTTATGCGTGCACTATCGATATCTGGTAAATGCCTTTTTAAGTGCATACCTTTATTTTGTTGCCTAATTATTTTTAAATACACGTTCATTAGGATAATTTAATGGTGATGCTGGTAATTTTGAACGAAAGCATTCACATGCTTTGATTGAATTGTAGTAGCAGTGGATTTTTAATTACCGAATTTTATACCTGTAATTATATTTAGAAATCTATTTATGTATGTTAGCGTTAAGATTGTAAATTGACTGCCAGGTTGGAAAACGTTTGCATTATAATTGCACAAAAACAGGCTTTTGCATTTTTATCACCTTTTTTATAACATCTCAATTCTGTGCGTGCATTTATTACAACACCTTAATTATGCATATTGTTAGCTATATAAAAAATATGTTTACAAATGTATTTAAATACAAATGTATATCTGTTTGCCCTAATGGACTTTTGTGATTGTGTGTATAGGTCAAATTGTACAGGCACATCTCTCCAGATCACCTGTTGCAGGTGTGTGAGCGAGTGAGTCCTCTTTTAGAGAGAGAAGTGCCAGCCAGTGTACCTGGAGTTAACTCACTGCTGGGAGCTGGACGCCAGTCAGTGCTACGAACAAACAAGAGTGAGTGTTTCTGTCTGCGTTTTAAACGTATTCATTAAAAAACGGTAAAACGGTTAACAGACAAGTTAAGCAATAAAACACGTTTTTTGTAGTATTAACACCATAACTGCCGTAAAACAATGTCATAACGAATTGTGCAAATGTGCAATTTGTGCCACTGTTTATAAGTGAAAAGCTGATGACAAGGAGAAAACGTAGCATTAGGCACATTCATTAAAGGGATTAATATTGATCTTTTAATGTTTAGAAATGGCATTTCACGACTGAGTGAGATATGTAAGCAAGTATGTAAAAGAAGGAGGAATGATAATTGACAAGTAGTGGTGGAATTAATATTAATGCTGCCTTCAAATTAAAACAGATTCCATAGCAATTAAAACTTCTGCATGTCTATAACATTATCAACAATACTAGAAATAAAACGAAACGATGGAGGTGTGTGTCAATACCGTGTAAGCGTGTCAAGGGATTCAGTCCGTTCTACGGTGTATATTTAGTGACGATCCCACGTGTTTGTTTGCAAGGTTGTAAGCACGTGGTATGGAAGGGGTCCGCCCTCGCAGCACTGCACTGTGGCAGGCCGCCCGAGCCGCCAGTCATCTACGGAAGCCCACCCAATATTGGTAAGTCATCTCTCATTGGTTGCTTTGTTGATGTATTCCAGTGGAAGGAACAACAGTTATACACACCCTCATACCTTTTTATTGACTTGAGTATTGAAATAGAATTTACATGCTCAAATAAAGAAAGTAGGACATTGTTATTTGTTTGTAAATTAAAGGGCTGTGTTAAGATTTTACTTAAAAAGCTGAAAATTTAAATGTATTTGCACTTATGTCCTGTAGTGGAAACGGTGTACAGTCGGAGGCTGAATGGCTCGTATCGGTTGGGTCAGTTGGTTCCTACAGCTGTTTACCAACATATGAAGATGCACAAGAGGATTCTGGGACACCTGTCATCTGTGTACTGTGTCACCTTCGACCGCACCGGTCGCCGCATCTTCACAGTAAGACATCTGGGGGGTTTTTCTGGCAGGAAAAATTTACAGTGAATTCCACTGGGTTTTTTTTTTTAAACAGTATGTTTCTGAAATGTTATAATTAGTATTTGAATTGTGATTCCTCCCTTTGTTTCCTCTTTGAGTACAGAATTTTGGAGGGTAGTATTACATCAGGTTATGGAATTTTAATTTGTTTGTCATGTTCTTGTGCTGTCAGTGTGCTCTTGTGTGTGTGTGTGTGTGTGTGTGTGGGAGTATGTACGTGCTTGTATGTGTATTTGGAAACATTTAAATGGTTTGACCACAGGGAGAAGGTATTTTGTACATATTAATTTATTGTTGAGTTTTATTGTTTTATTGAACGATATTGTTATTGTTTTATTGAGTTAATTGGGTGGTTGGAAGACTTGGCTTCAATATCAGCTTTTCAAAAAGAGATTTCAAAAACGCTGAACATGATTGGTTTAAGTAATAAAAGCATTCAAAGAATGAATGCAAGAGTTTGCTTGCATACTCTTTGGGATAGGAAGTCTTGTTCTTATTTATAACAGCATCTGAAGCACATTCCAGAAAGTAATGGGAATTTCTGATTTTGATTTGATTTCTCATTTTTATTTATTAGCTATTAGCTTAGGACGATTGGTGTAAGGATACATATTTGGTATGTAATCTCTGTAAAATGATATATTTGACATACCTATTCTGTGATCACGAAAGGACTAGGACAGAAATAGAAATTTATTGGTCAGAATTTGTTTACAGTGTATGGCGTGCAACTCCCTACCCACATAATAATTTTTAATTTACACTTCATTTAAAATTGCCTACGATGTTTTTGCTTTTAGCAGTATTTAATATCTGATATCCAGTATATTTAAAATTGGAGTAAATTCTGGAATATCTATGCGTTCATGAATTATTGTACTAATTAAGCAGTCTGAAGAAACAAAAACTGATGCGCAATATAGTAGATTTAAATAGCTTTGCCTCCAGTGTGGCTTTAATTAGTCTGTAAGCCTCATTTAACTGTATACATACAACTCTATGCCTATCCATTATGGAATTTAAAGGGATGTCACTAAAGTTTTTAGGGTGCTGTTAACATGTCATAATAATAAAACGCTTGAGGTCAAAAACTTTAACACTGAAAATCCCCCAATGAACAGAATGTTCTCAAATGTCCCACTGAAGGAAGGGATCTGATCGCTGTTAGGTCCAGATGTCTGAGTGGGTTTGGGTTTTTAACGGTTTTGAAAGCAGCTGTTGTTTTATGAGTTGATCAGGGACCTGCATGTAAGAGAGTTTTATGTTCACACTGTATGTAGGTCCTGTGGTTCAAAAGTGCTGTGCTATAGTTTATCATGGAGTATCATTAACAGAGGCATTGACTTAACTTGTGTTTACTTGCATGGCATAATGATTTGGATAAAAGCATAAATAAATGTATCAAAGCAGGTTGGTCTTTTCATATTTTGAAGTGCCGCAGTACTGAGTCATTCATCGTGTGCACAATGTGTTTTGCATGCATTTTGATTCAAATGTTTTGGTCCACTAATATGTTACGTTTGCTCCAAACTCCACAAGTTTGTGTAAAACCTGATGATCATGTTCTCGTGCCTGATTTGAGGATGATCCTAAGAGAATATTGTGCTTTATTGGAAACAAGAAACTCAGAAAGTCTGCCTGCACGCATGATTAGTGTCAGAAACGTATGTGTTTGATCAGTGATCCAGCAATATGTCCATTTTACATTAGAATTTTTACTTTGTTTTACAGTTTTGCCAACACCTAGTATAGGGGCCATTTCTCACTATTAACCAGTTGCTTATTAGCCTGAATATTGTGAACATATTGCATGTTTATTAGTACTTAGTACCATATTCTATATCCCTAATCCTAACCAGTACTATTAATAAGCAGCAAATTAGGAGGTTTTTGAGGCAAAAGTCATACTGTACTGTAAAGGGTTGTTAATGAAATTAAATGAAAACGGTGTGATGAAATTTTCAATTTTCAAATCTTGAAACTTATTTAGGGGTTTTAAAGAATTTGCAAACTAAACTGAAAATTTGGGAGTCAGTATGATTTACATATTTTTGTGAATGCTTTTGTTTAATAGGGATGCATTAAACTCATCACAAGTGACAGTAAAGAAATTGAAATTTTTAAACTTTCTATTCATTAAAGAATGCTAAAAAACATATGTTTCTAAAAAAATATTATTGTTATTGTTATACTGTTATAAAAAAAAGCCTTTTTTTTAGCATTGATAATATTAATAATAAATGTTTCTTGAGTACCAAAGCAGCATATTCAATGTATTTCTGAATTCTAAAAATGAAACACTACCCTTTAAAATGCAATATTACAAAAAGAAAGGTTATTGTAATCATATTTCACATTATTTCTGTTTTTACTGTATTATAGACCAAATAAATGCAGACTTGTTGAGCATAAGCGCTTCTTTCAAAAGTATACCAAAAAATACCGACCCCTAACATTTGAACAGTTAGTGTGTGTCCTTAATAAATCAGACTCTATGGCCCTTTGTTGAAATTTCAGTGAGTAGTTCTTTTCTTTCGTCCGATGTTGTGCTACACTGGAAACTCTGTCTTAATTTCCTAGTGACTAAAAGGGTATTTTTAGACAGTGAGCCTTCTGATCTCACAGGGACAGATAATGTTTTGACTCTGGGATAAGTGTAGAGGTCAAAGGTCCTTCACATGTTCCGCCTGTCTAAGCATACTGTTGCTTGGTGACATCATCACGTCCGCAAACTTCTTCAAGATTTTGTGGGGGCGTGTGTGTGTGTGTGTGTGGGTAAGTGCACGTGTTTTGATTTAGGCATTTCTCGGATATTATCTCACTCTCAGCCGTCGGTGTGAGCTGTAGTTAACGCTCGTCAGAGCTCTGTAGGATCGTGCATGTGTGTGTGTTTTGCTGATGTGTGTTTTTGAGTGTGCACTCTTGGGTTCCATTTTACTCTGCAAGTTTTTAATGCTCCAAAAATGGCTGAACAGCAAGGATTACTCCCCCTCTTTCTCCCTCTCCCTCCCTCTTCCCTCTATCTCTCTCTCCTACTCCTGTTCTCTTTGTCTTTTCCTCTTTCGATCGGGGTCTCTCTGTGTTTTCTCCTTCTCTTTTTTCTTTCTATAGGTCTTTTTCTCCCGGCGTAGGGGGGCGTGTCCGTGCGCGCATGTTGAAAAAAAGTGTTTCTTTTATGGAATTGGCTGCGAGCCACGAATAAAATCATCTCTTTCATATTCCTGAGCCATTAGCCAGTGTGTCATTGGCATTCCGTCTGTGTTTAACAGATCTTCGGGAATGTTCGTCTCTGTGTGTGGCTTGGGGATCATTTTTCTTTGCCCGATTCGATATGCGTGTGTGGCCTGCTAAAATCAATGTTATTATCACAGTTAATTCCGGTGTTTCTGGAAACAACTGTGATATTTTCGTGTTGTTAAAATCACGTTTACGAAATGAGGAGGAAAATGGCAAGCTGATTATCTTAGGGGAAAAACATCTTTCAATCAAGCTGTGAGTGAAAGATGGGGTTCAAGTTGTTGCAGGTAGCGCTTGCTTTTTTTTATGGTCTTCTGTCTGTTGTCATGGAAATGCAATGCCACAGTGCCGCAGTTTTAGGTTAAAAGCATTTTTGATTCACCTTGCAGTAAATTCACATTGGACTCGTTAAATGTAGTATTATTAACAAATAGTAACATTTGTGACAGAAGACAGTTGTAATCTTTCTGCAGGAAACGTGGGGGATGATATACTCTCATCATTGTTTGGATTCATAAAGAATCTTTTAAAAGGCTTTCGTAAGAAGTCTCTTGTTTATTTATTTATTTTTTAAATCAAAAATACAAAAATGGAATATGTGTGATATGAATTACTGAAAAATACGATATCTGATATTAACATTAATCGAAATTAATATAAGTACAATTTAAAACTGTTTTCTATTGTAATATTTTAATGCAATTCCATATATTCAACAGCCATTACTCCAGTCTTCAGTTTCACACAATCCTTCAGAAATCATTATGATATGCTGCTATTTCATTTTTTTTAAGTATTATCAATCTTGTGCTGATATTTTTTTTCAGTTTTTTTTTAATGAACAGTAATTTTGAAATACAGCATTTATTTAAAAAAAATATGGAACATTGTAAATGATTTTACAGTCATTTGACCAATTTAATGTGACCTTACTGAAAAATGTTTAAAAGTTATTTAAAAAAAAAAATGTACTGACCTCAAACTTTTGAACAATGCACTTGTCCCACTGCATATTTTACATTTAAAGAATACTAATGATAGTTAATATAAACATTAATATAAAACAATAATCAATATATTTAGTGTTATAGATTGTGATAAAGTACAGGCATATTATTAGTAAAATGTTACATGTAAGAGTTTTGTAAGATTGATTGTTATTTTCCACAAATAGTTATTTGGCTATGGACCCTTTTCACAAGACCGTGATGATGCATTTAATGTTCATCAGCATCATAAATTCTTGAAAGTTTTGTGTAATTGTTTTACTATGTACATTTATAACACTTTTATTTGTATTATATTACCTTTTCATCAAATAACAAAAAAGAAAAACTAATTAACGCTAATGTGTGGGTGTTTCTAATGCAATGTCTATGGGAGGGGTGTTTCTATCTATCTTGATATCTTGCTGTCTTTTATTTCTTTTTATTGAATGTTGTGAAAACACAATTTCTTTTGCTATTTGAGCAAATGAGAATGCAAAAAAATATATTTGTGGTTTTTGTCCGCTCACCCAACTATGAGAAACCCAAAAGTGTGAAAAAGGTATAGAAATAGCTCATTTTGTGTAGAAATTTAAAGATAAAAAAAAATATAAAAAAGTAAAGTTATTTCAGAGGAAGAGGGTAGGTTTGTTGATGGTTTTGATTTCATGCTGACTTTATTAGCAAGGTAAATTTCCAACATGGTTTTGGATACATAAAACAATAGGGTTGATTTAGGGTGAGCTTCAGTTTTGTTTTTGGTTACTGTTACTCTTAGGTAATATGCTTCTCTTGGCGCAGACTGAACTTGTTATCTGAGCTTATGTAATTGTGAAAGTAAATTTAAATGACTTGATATGCCCATCTTTAGAGGCCCAGGGCAATTGGTTTAACTTCAGACGTTTGGATGAAATCTCTGCTTGAGTTAATTAATTAGCAAAACACTTGATTAAATTCTAGTGGATTTTATTTGGCTGCACAGAGACCAAACTTTCCAGAGAGAACTTTTGAAGTCATTCTGACGCACGACTTTGGCAGGGTCTGAGGGTTTACCGTGTGCGGTGTGCATCCTCAGGGTTCGGACGACTGTTTGGTGAAGATCTGGGCGACGGATGACGGGCGTTTGCTGGCGACACTGAGAGGTCATGCGGCAGAGATTTCAGACATGGCTGTGAATTATGAGAACACCCTGCTGGCAGCCGGCAGCTGTGATAAAATGATCAGAGTGTGGTGCCTGCAGACCTGCGCCCCGCTGGCGGTACTGGAGGGCCACGCTGCATCCATCACGTCATTACAGGTGTGCCACACGTTTGCATTCACAATTCAGCTCTTCTAACAGACACAATGTTATGAGACATGCATGAGAATTTCAGAATTACTGCGAAAGAGGACCATATTGCACACCATTCTAGGATTATAGTGTAAACCGTCACCGTTATGGTGATTCATGTTCTCTTTGGCTGGGAACTTGGACCTTTTAATTCATTTTCTCCCAGCCAATGTTACAGAACAAGTTACACTGAGAAAATAAACTAAGCATTAACTTTTTTTTTTTTAGGTTATAGTGCCAAAGCATAATCATTTATGAACAATTAACCTTAATTGTACTCTGGTTAAAAAAGTACTTATGTAAGGGGTGAGACTTTTATGAGTTGTTAACCAGGTCAGCAAATCAGTTTATTTCAAGTTGATTAGATCAGAGATTTTCACAATGCTTGTGTCTTTAATGCAGCTTTACAGAAAATGCTTGTTTCAATGTTACAATTAGCAGTGAAATGTATTCTACTAAAACAATACAACAACGTAATTTATTCAATCTGCAGTTTATGCTGGGAACCTAAGTGCCAGCAGATTATTGTAATGCAGACATGGCTAATTATTGTGTGTACAGCTCATTGATGTTGCTTTACAGTCACTTCCTACAACTGTTCGCTGTGATGTCAAAATATAGTGTTACGTAATTATAATAAACAGCAGAACTACTGCAAAAATGACTATGAAACTAGTAGTCAGAAAGTTTAAAAAAAGACAGAAAGTATTTTACGCTCACCAAGGTAACATTTATTTAATCGATTAAAAACAATAATATTGGGAAATATTGTTAAACTGACTGTTTTCAATTTTAATATATTTTTAAAATGTAATTTATGTTACGGTAAGCTGAATTTCAATCAGCCATTTCTCCGGGCTCAAGTGTCATGCCATCCGTCAGAAATCGTTCTGATATGCTAAACAAAGCAGTTTTGCTCTTTATAGATTCGTTATAGATACGTAAAAGATATTAATATCTGTACTGTTACTTTTCACTTTTGATCAATTTAACGCATCATTGCTGAATAAATATCATTTCTCTCTTTCTCTCTCTCTTTTCTTTCTTTCTCTCAAAAAAAACATGGCTGACCTCATACTTTCAGATTAAATTTACAGTGTATGTTTTTCAGTGTATATAGGCGTGCACAATCACACACCCACTCATGGAACATTTGCTGTGTTGTAATGCCGTGTCGTCTGTGTGTAGTTTTCTCCTCTGTGCAGTGGCAGTAAGAGGTTCCTGTCCTCAACTGGAGCTGACGGCACCATCTGTTTCTGGCAGTGGGACGCACGCACGCTCAAATTCGGGTGTGTGTCCTTCATTTTTACAATCTTTTCTGTGAACCAATGTAATATATATGCATCAGTGTTTTAATCTTTCATTTATTATTTTTTCTGAATCCATTGTAATGCGGAAACGACACCTTTCACCTTTAAATACGGTCACTAAGAAAATATATTCTGTCACTCTTTCTGTGTGCTTTATATGTGTTTATAGGCAGCGACCCAGCAAATTCATCGAGCGACCCAGACCAGGCGTGCAGATGATCTGTTCCTCTTTTAGTGCAGGTAGGCCAGAAGTGTCGAAGCTCTTTTCTCACCTCTACCTGCTCCCGTTTTATCAGTTATACTTTATCATTCACAGCCTGTCGCAGGAACCCATGTGACAAATGCTTTTATTACAACACTTAGCTTATAGTAAAACCTGACGTATTCAGAAATGGGACAGAAAACATTTTTGAGTTTATCATTGGTATCTGCATAACTGCTTTATCATATGTCATATGATACGGTTGAGATTTTATATATCATATGTGATAGCAAATGAAACAAATCTTGTGAGAGAATCTATATTTATTAGGGCTGTCAACATAATGCACGGTCCTGTGTAAATGGCCCCTAAATCTTTCTTGGACAGATTGACAAATTTGATTAAATGGATTGCTATGTACTGTAAGCCGGCGATAGAATTAAAGTCAGTAGTATGGAAATAAAAGAAACCATACTGAATCTAATTCAACTTTTGTTTGCCATTATTCGCTTAATTTTGGGGCTTAATTAATGACAGCCGTGATATTTAAGACTTATGCCCATGATTACGTGAATTCATGTGCTCCCATAGAAACGTGACATTAAGTGATTCTTATGTTTTCATTGTTCTGAAAGCTGATAGCAGATTATAGAGTGACAGCGGATCGTTTTGGCTTAAACATTTTTCTGCAAGTGAGTCTATAAATATCCTGTTGTCAGACAGATATCACAGACTTTTTAAAAAGAGAGTGTTTAGCACTGCAGGAGCTCTTCAAATACACATTACTGAAGAAAGGAAACACTCAGCTGGCTTTTACCCAGATAGACCCGCGCACAAGATACACACTTACACAAGGAAAGAAACAGATTATGCTTCTTTCCTCTTCACGTCTTTGGTAATACATGTTCTGAGTTCATTTAAGCAATTTGAGTTTCTTGTTTATGAACGTAATATTGTGACTATTGCTTATACTTGTGAGAATGTGCCCGCATGAAAACAAACAAAACGTTTGTTAATGCTGGCTTTTTTTCTAGATGTAGGCTCATTAATGCTGCTTTATTGGTTATAATGATGATGTAGTTTTTGTAGTGTTAAATGATCTTTGATAATATTTCAGGTGGGATGTTCCTCGCAACAGGCAGCACTGATCACATCATTAGGGTTTATTACTTTGGAGATGGGCAACCAGAGAAGATATCTGAGCTGGAGTCTCACACTGTATGTCATGCGTTTCGTTTGTTGTTTGCATTTTGTGTGTGACTTTTTTTTAAGTATTTAAATGTAAATGTAAATCAGTGATTTCAGTATCAGTGTTAGTTTTGGTATCTTGTGATACTTGCCTTTATTCACAGTACTTCTTTTTGTTGTTTCTACATTATTTAGTGATTCATTGTGAATTATATATATGATTGCAAATTTTTAAATGCTATGTTTAAGTACAGGAAATGTGTGGTTGATTAATTTATAACGTATAAATTGATTGATATATATATTACAGATCGACCTAAAAAAACTTCTCATTATTTTTACAATTGTATGTATATTGATGTGTTGTTTTAAAGCACCTCATTTCTATTCTCTTTACTGGATTCACTGTTGCAGGAATTCATTATTATTTTGAGGTTCCCCTCATGTTTTTTAATGACTTCATCTTTTTCCTCAGGACAAAGTCGACAGCATCCAGTTCTCCCATGGTGGCGATCGGTGAGCAACACTGGCTCCATTTATCTGTGTACATGTGCGATTGTGTGATAGAGAGTGTGTGAGTGTGTGTGTGTGTGTGTTTATATGTCAGGTTTGTTGGATTAATGGAACCTAGGGGTTCTTATAATTATTACAAGCTGATGTTGTCAGCAGGAAAAAACACCCTTGTTCCCAACACACACAAACATGCGTTTCGGATACACGCCGTACAGGAATTCAAGTGCATGAAATGTCTTTCTACTTAAACAACAGGCATGTGACACAACAGCTCTTTATTCAGTCTCCGCAAGCTCTTTTATGTTCCTCGCCCGCTCTACTTTAATGAGCAAATGTTTTTGCATTGGGGGAGGGGGGGATAGCGAGTGTGACAGAGGAGAAGCAGGGGAAAAGGAGGAGTAAGAGAGAGAAGGAGAGTAATAAGATGGAGAGGTCTGTAACAGGTCCCTAAGGAATTAAAAAGATGGATGTTCACATGAACAGATTCTTTGCACCGAAGGAGACAGCATCCAGTGTTACATATATAAGAAGGGAATAAACCTCACCGATCAATAGAACTGCAGAGTGTACTGTCAAAAAAAAAAAGAAAACCATGTCGCAAATGAGTAAAACACAAACAGTAACAGACAATCCGCAGTCTTATTTAACCGAGTAATACACTCCTGACTCATTTATAGATGCACGCTACCTCAGAGTAATTCACATCTACATTGTTGCACGCTTAATCAGCTCATTTAAAAATTGCATTAAGTCACAGCCTAATGCAGTTTACCATTTTTCACATGGTAAAATTGCACTACACTGTTTCAAAAATATGTTTCATAATCGCCTTAATCACTATTTGTGCCTTTATTCCAACACAAATATCTAAACATCCCTAGATACATTTTCTTAAGAAATATTAAGACAAATATTAAATACAAAAAAATATTACACAATTTTGTGAGCATAATGCAGTTTAAAAACAGGGCAAATTATCGTTATTGATTATTGTATTATTAATGTAATATTTAATAATTTTACTTCTCAATGTTTTTAAGATATTGTGACTGTAAACGATACATTAGTCGAGAAGTTTGTTTTTTTGTGCATGTTTTTTTGCTTTTGAATTCACATACAGTACTTCAATAAACATTGTTTTATGGAGCAGTATACATAACACTGAGTTCATGTAAATGCTAACACATGAATACTACGCCTTCTCAATAATGACGCTTTTACTTAAATGCAAAGCTGGTGTTTATGGAGGTCCTAAAGGCGCAGTAACAAAAACAGACCATATAATTTTAAGGGTCATAGTCATAACTAAATTAAAAGTGGTTCTTAGTGCAAAAATCATTGTTCTCTATCTGAAGAAAAATATTAAATAAAAATTGTGCTGTGTGAGCACGTACTTTGCCTTATGGAGTAATATACAGTGAACAATACAAGAGCCACATTCAGAACACTGTAAATAAAAACCTTCATCATCGAGTTAACTTAATTTAACTCAAGTAATTTAATAAGCAATTTCAAAATGGTTGAAGTGGAACTCCTTTATAATTGTTGTACCACATTTTTAATAAACATTTTAAAACAACAATGAAGTTTTCACTTTTAGTGGATTAATCAGTGTGCCTCATTAACTCCTTTTCTTGAAGCCTCAGAGTGTGTATTTGTATAGATTACATTTTTGAGCGTAAACACATGCGTGTGCAGGTTTGTGAGTGGCAGTAGAGACGGCACAGCGCGGATATGGCAGCTGCAGCAGCAGGACTGGCGAAGCATTCTCCTAGACATGGCCACTAAGCTACCTGGGTAAGACAAATTTTAATCACCGTTCAAAGGTATGGCTTGATTAATTGTGCATTATTGTTACATTTTGTTTGCTGAACAATTGATCGTTAGCAACATAATTACTTTGGAGCCCCAAGAGGGCAATCGATTTCGACCACACAGGAGCGACTGAAATGAAACCTGTAAAGCCACTAACAGTATCACAACAATGTATTCATATTCTATCTGGAATTCCAATTATCCTCTTAACTTGCAAAAAACAGTAAAAACCTGTTTTTCGTTAAATATTTGTTTTCAGTTGCTCTTTTTCGCATAAAGGTCCATTTAGTCCTTAGAAACAAAAACATATTCTGCGTTATCTACATGTTAACATGTTAACTTGGACAGTCCTAGTCAAACCATAAGACATGAAAAAGAAAAACAATTACAGTAAGCAACAATTACACTCATGAATGCATGTTTTATATGTCTTGATGTATACTGGTTTGTCTCTCATTGCTCTTGCTCTTTAAAAGTAGGCCAGCTATAAAGTTAGAAATGTCAGACTATTTTATATAAAGTTCTTTTCTTACTTCTGTCTTTTAAGCAAGTACAACCCTCCACCTTTAGAGGACAAAGTTACCAAACTAAAAGTGACTATGGTGGCTTGGGATTGCAATGACAACACAGTCATCACCGCTGCAAACAACTTGACATTGAAAGTGTGGAACTCGTACACAGGGAACCTTATTCACGTATTGATGGTAAGAGTTGATGGTAAGAAAGATCTATACACAATGACTAAAAGAAGGCAGTATCTGATGAGCAATGCTGTGGTTATGGCTTTCACCCACAGGGCCATGAGGATGAGGTTTTTGTGTTGGAGCCACATCCATTTGATTCCAGAGTGCTTTTCTCTGCTGGGCACGATGGAAACGCCATCGTCTGGGATCTGGCAAGAGGAGTCAAAATACGCTCTTACTTTAACATGGTAAACTAAATGGCTACACTATTTTTATTTAATCAGGTTGCATCACGTGGTTGACTAAAACAAATCTATGCAAATCTATTGATTTATTTGTATTTATTGTGCCTCTACGTATGTGTGTGTGTATATGTTTAGATCGAGGGTCAGGGCCATGGTGCGGTCTTTGACTGTAAGTGTTCTCCAGATGGGCAGCACTTTGCTTGCACGGACTCCCATGGTCACCTGCTCATCTTTGGCTTTGGTTCTAGCAGCAGATATGACAAGGTACTGAATGCTGATGTCAATATTAGTATACTATTTGCTGCATTTTGCTTTGAATAGCTTATCGTCACATGACCTTATCACATTGCACGCCTAATTCATTTTAAGTTTAGCTATTTTGTTATATGCTTTAGTCATTTTTAAGAGCTTTTTAATATTTGTATTTATTTTTAATTCAGTTTTTTTTTTTTTACATTTCATTTACATTTTACTACTTCAACGTAACCTTATGTATTAGAGTTAATTTATATAATATTTGTAATATTTTAACATTTAATTTTAATATTTCTATTTTATTTCAGCTTTATTTCATATTTTAAAATTGTAATATTAGTTAACAATTGCAATAGATAAAGTAAACAATATATGGAAAACTGATAAATGGACAGTGATGAGATATTCTTTATTTTGTTGTAATGCATAAAAGTGCTAAATTTGAAGTGCTTTAAGTACATTTTGGCATCACAACGTTACAATGCACAGCCTAAAATTAATGTTCATTGTGACATTTGCTAGATTTTATTTTATAGATTATATTTAATAGTGTTATTAAATTATCGTTTTACAATTTTTTTTTAGTGTTAGATGGCAGAAATGGTAATCTAAATATAAAAAATGGTGTAATGAGCTTGCACAAATAAACATTCAATACTGGAAGATGTGAGTATTTAAAAAAAAATGTTTAAATCAGTCAATAATTGAAAACTAATAACTAATAAGTAGTGCCTCTGTGGCAGAAGTAATAAAAGAATAATAAGATTCTGTGTTTTGAACGGCCCTATTTATCTTACTCGGTTAGTATATATGTATTTGTTGTGAACGTATCTATTAATCTGTTCTCTAGATAGCAGATCAGATGTTCTTCCACACTGATTATCGGCCGCTTATCCGTGATGCCCATAACTTTGTGCTGGACGAACAAACCCAGCAGGCACCTCACCTCATGCCCCCACCATTCTTGGTGGATGTGGACGGGAATCCTCACCCTCCACGCTACCAGAGACTCGTTCCTGGCAGAGAGAACTGCAGAGAGGAACAGCTCATACCCCAGATGGGGCTCACATCATCAGGTAAGAAAAGCAAAACAGAGTGTCTTCTTGGTCCCTTTGGTTTTTATAACTTATAGTAATTATTGGCCATTTGTTTATGCAAACATACACCTGCAAGCTTTCACTGAACATAAATGTCTCTGTGTTCGTTTCTTATTTCTTCACTCAGGGCTGAATCAGGTGGTTAGTCAGCAGGCTGCAGAAGGCTCTAGTCCTCTTGATAGTATGATCCAGAGGCTACAGCAAGAGCAGGACCAGAGATTGGGGTCTGACATCAGAGCCAGCAGAGGTAATGCATACATTTATTAAAGTATAGTGAAATAATACTAAAATGTTTGATACCAATCAGCAGTCAAATGTAATAATTCTTGATGCCAGATTATTTTGAACATTTATTAAGTGACTTATTTAAAATTTTCATTATGAGGTAATACTATAATTCATTATGTAATCATTTTAAATGTAATCATTATCACAAAACAATAGTTACAAATTATATTGGTATTATTTATATATGGTGCTTTTTGTGTATTTTTTTTCATTGTAAGCTTTATTTCAGTTTACATTTTTATTAGCTCTAGTCTTAGTTACAATAACACTGAATAGGGCCGATTTAAAATAGCAAAAAGCACATATCAATTATTCAAGTAAATGGGAAAAAAAATAGCAAAAGTGTTTAAATGGTGAATAAAAATCGTTGCTTTGTATTGCAAAAAACAAAAACAATAGAACAATGCAGTTAAAAAAACAATGACACATGCGTCCAGCAGTCTACAGTTAAAACAATTTGTTTAGATTTTTTTATTGTTTTCCAAAGCGACTTTACAAAGAATATATAAAGTTGTAATCAGATAATGTGTATAAACCAGTGGGGGGTGACTGTAATACTGTTAACAGTAGTGTTGATGCTGGTTGCATGTCTGTTTTGTGTCTAGGATCTGTCAGTTCTCCCACAGAGGTCTCTTCTCCCCCTAACGTGGGTCTGAGACGCAGTGGACAGATCGAAGGTGTTCGGCAGATGCACAGTAACGCTCCACGCAGTGAGATCGCCACCGAGAGAGACCTGGTGGCATGGAGTCGAAGGGTCCTCGTTCCTGAACTATCACCAGCTATAGCTTGGTAAAACATTTCAAATAAGGCTTTTATTTTATTTTAATTAAAAAAATGTTAACAAACAAACCCTATGAAGTAAAATGAACATCTGTATATCTGTTTTTATTTAATATTTTTATAGACACCTGCAACTCAAACAAGACCGTCTAATGTCCTCTTACTATTGTTTCTTACAGTGTAATGCAGTGTAAGTGTCTGTTTTTTGTGTCTGTTTGTAAATGCAGTAAGCAGGAGATTTGGCGTGCCGCTAAAGGAGAAGAGGAAATCAACATCTACAGGTCAGAAAGGAGGAGGCGCAGCGTACACAGCCAGTACCACAGAGAAAACCGGGTAATTTTATCATATATGATCGCCAATATTAAAATGCATACAAATCTGGATGAACTTGTCAGACTTACTGATTGATTGGGATGAAATGTACTGTTTGTGTGCAGCTTCATTAACCACTTAATTTTTACATCCAGCTAAACGTTGCTTTAGTTGCTGTTTAGCATGCAAATGAATGTGTGCGTTTCTCATATCAGCATGCTATAGAAAATTCTATGGAGGAGGGGCGCCGTCACCAGGGGAACCAACATAACTACCATACACGATTGGCCGTGGAGGAAACAAGCCGTCAGAGTGAACCCAACGAGGAAGAGCACAGTGCCTCTGAGGTACTGTCAAAAGATGTCCCTTTAGGGAAAAGTAAAGTCAGTGTAACTGCCCATTTAATGAACTTACACTACCATTTGAAAGTTTTGCATTGGGAAGATATGAAGTTCTGAAAAAAAAACCCAGCAGTGTGAAAATCTTTATTGTCAATTTTGATCTTTTTAAAGCATCCTTGCTAAATGAAAAAGCATCTTACCCTGTTGTAAAAACATGGGAGCGTGACAAGAAATTTGAGGCGTCCACCACACAAAGCAACAAACCGATGTAGCACAGCTAATCAAAAGCGTCTTTAAGCCAGCTCTCTGGAGGCTCACTACACTCAACATCAGCTGCGGCTAGTTGGCTAAAACTCAAGATTGCATTGTCATGTTAGAACGCGGTGTTAGAATGTGTATTATGAAAGTACATAGGATCAATTTCAAATTCATATCGAATTTTAAACATTTAAAACTGATAATGTTTAGTTTATTGTGATGATTGTATTTTTATTGCCTTTGTGTCTAAAGTGTTATTGTTCCATCTGTAGTGTTAAAATCTTTGTTAGAAGCGTGAGTGTTCCATTCACAGTGTTAATGTGGCATCCATAGCAGGTTTCTCAATCTATAGCACACGTTATAACAGATTCACAGTGTCAACTGCAGTGCAAATGCCTTCTAACACCAAATCATAATTTTTAAAAAGAAAAGCCCTACTTCTGACTTAAACAGAATGATAATGCTTTTAAGATGCTTTAATAAAACCATTCAAATGGAATTCAGAAAATTTATGGAAAACAGAATTAGTTAAAAATAATCTTAAATTTGAAAAAAATAAGAAAACATTTCATAGGGCCTATAATGTATTTTCCATTAAGCTTTAACAGAAATTGCTGTTAAATATTGTAAGTTGAATGATTTTAATTAATTCGAAATGCTTTTTGATGAATAAAATTAAATTTAACAATCAAAAATAAAATCCAGAAAAAGTAAACACAAGCTGAAGTATAGCCAGTCAAAAATGCTGAACTAAAAAATTGATTTTTTTTGGAGTAGTGACAACAGACTTGTTGTATACGTTTGAAAACTAAATTTACCCTTTAAAATCGATTTTTTTTGGTAATCTTTGGTCTCATTGTATCTGTTGTTTTTTAGGGAGAACCCGAAGCAAGACCTCCGAGCAGAGAATCATCAGATGAGGAAAGAGAGGAAAAAGAACCCTGGCCTGATGATAACAGCAGCTCCAGGTGAATGTTCATTACTCTCAAACTTCATATGATATACTGCCATATATCTTGTATGCACATACGACAGCCAGAACAAGACGTATATGCTGGATTTGTTTATAATTACAGCGATTACTCCAGCGATTACTCGGACTGGACAGCAGATGCTGGAATAAACCTAGAACCGCCCAAGAAGACCAGCGTGAAGAAAAAGAAGAAGAATGCCAGCAGCTCAGAAGAAGATGTAGAGAAGAAAAAAGACTCCAAAAAGGAGAGGAGGAAAGAAAAGCAGGACAAAGATGGAGCACTACCAAAGAAGAAAAAGCCAAAGGAGAAACGGAAGGTCAGTGGTCCTTAGTGTGTGGTTTCAACTGTGGACTCCTCCCTAAAAACATGCTCCTCAAGCTCACTGGCTTCTTGAATTTGTCCATTGACAATAGTCAATCATGAATTAATGCCATTTGCACCGTAGCTTCATTCAAGCTGAAAGTGATATTTTATACATTTTTGGAATGAAATGACATTCATTTTTCTTGCCGTAGCTCATTTCATAGCTAGCATTTGATGCATCCCAAATACACACAATTGAATATTTTCACACTTTCTTGATAGTTTTACAATTACTTTACAATTATCTTTACTGGAAATTACATTAAACACATTTTCTGTGGAAAAACCTTGAGCCCCCCCATCTCAAGTTCTTCTCTGATGCTGTTGTCTCCTTGGTAACCAAGTGCACAAACTTTTAAAAGTTTATTGATGGCACATATTTTGTTGTGGTGGAAATTATGCCATAGCAGAGTCTTTTTATTTGAGTAAAAATATCATCAATATCATCAAAAATATACTAATTTATGTGTAATTTAAGTTAAAATTTTAAATTTCTTGATGAGATCATCATGGATCTAAAACGTCTACATTTAAGACTGAAGTCTTTTTTTAATAATTTAATTAAAATAAAGAATAACCCCTATGACATAAGGTTAATTTAATTGACAGTCTCAGTTCACTTTCAGATTTGTGTGTGGTTTTTAAGTTACTCTGAACATGCTGTATGTGTGTAATATAAATACTGTCCTCTGAACATATAAACACACACACACACACACACACACACACACACACACACACAAAACATATATAAAATATATGTGTGCGTGTGTGTTTATATGTTTAGAGAATACCTGAACTGCAGAACCAGGGTTTGACATTAGAGGAATGGCTGCCCTCCGCCTGGATCACTGACACCATGCCACGGAGATGCCCTTTCACCCCACAAATGGGCGACGAGGTGCTAAAGCACATTAAAATGTGTAATATTATTATTTATGTGCTGTTTGGAAATATACTCATAACACTAAGCTGCTTGTTATGTTTGTAAACAGGTGTATTATTTCCGTCAAGGCCATGAAGCTTATGTGGAGATGGCCAAAAAAAACAAGATCTTCAGTATAAATCCTAAAAAACAGCCCTGGCAAAAGTTAGAGCTCAGGGTAAGTCTTCAGTGAAATGAACTTTAACCTCACAGCATTTTTATGCACGTGATAAAGCATAGGGAACGGTTTGTGATTGTGTGTCTAAAGGAGCAGGAGCTGTTGAAGATAGTGGGCATTAAGTATGAGGTGGGTTTGCCTACTCTGTGCTGTCTGAAGCTGGCCTTCCTGGATCCAGACACCGGCAAACTGACGGGCGGCTCTTTCTCTATGAAGTGAGTACCATCTGCATGAGTCACAGTGACTTATTCACCATGATCTTCTCTGAGTGGCTTTTAACCTGTGACTCACATTTCTGTTGCGGTCTTAGATACCACGACATGCCTGATGTCATTGACTTCCTGGTACTTCGGCAGCAGTTTGATAATGCAAGACAGAGGAACTGGATGATAGGTTTGTGTGTGAATTGAGTGCATTTCCGCACAGATATTTATTTTTCACAGGTTTAAATAGGTCAGTGACGCACAGTGATGTTCGAAATTATGAAAAGGAGAGATTTTTATAAAAATCTAGCTCAAAATCTAGCAAAGTACTACATTTTTGCAAGTATTGCACAGCTTGTATTTTATGTTCTAAAAAAATTAAATCTACCAAAAATGTTGACTAAAATTTCTAAATGTTCAAATTATTTTCTTAGATACTGAACAGATGTGATTGCACACACTCCTTTTTACCTGAAATAACGTTGCTATTTCAAAAAAATGTTTAAAAAGCTTGTCGTTCTGTTTATCTGTCACTATTTTTTATAAAAATTTTTATTGTAGTAGAAGAGATATTCTATGAGTAGAATGCCTATACAACTAACGTATATGTAATGGTCTGTTTGAATTGTATTATCAGCATTTTATTTACTTAATTTGTTGCTTTCTGACTGCTTGTTTCTGATCCAGAGTTGACGAGTGTGTGTAATTGTATCTGATTTGAGATGGATTTATTTTGTCAGGTGATCGTTTCCGGGCAGTGATAGATGATGCCTGGTGGTTTGGTACGATTGAGAGTCAGGAGCCTTATCAGGCTGAATATCCGGACTCTCTGTTCCAGTGCTACAACGTCTGGTCAGTTCTCTGTGTCCATCTACACATCTCTACACATGTTATAGAGCAATTCAATTACTGTTACATTGTGTTCTAACAAGGCGTGAAGCCATGAGACCACAAACAGCACAAACCGTTAGTTCTACATTAATCTCTATTGTATGTTGTTTTAACCACATAACAAATAGCCAGTTTACAATCCACAAGTCTTTCTGGCTTTAATTGCTTTGTAACTTTACTTTTTCTTCAATATCGAATTTAAAAGGTTTATTTGGAGGTTTAGAAATGAATCTATACTGACCTTAGTGTGGTGTTGCAATTTTTTTGTTGTTTTAATGGTAGGTGACATTATATTGACAGTTTTGTTTTATTGTGTGATGCAGCTGGGATAATGGAGATACAGAAAAGATGAGCCCATGGGACATGGAGGAAATTCCCAATGAAGGTATGATAATCACAATCACCACAGCTGTTAGCATTATAAAACAACTTTGATTTGTCTATTTAATTAATATAGAATTGTTCTATTTCTATGTACAAATGTCTGCATGTCTAAATATATAGAGATTCTATGTGCAACGTCATTATAAAAGCAAATCAAACAAAAGCAAGGATATGTTAAAATGTTCAAAAGTGACTTTTACAATTTTACTTTAACATTGTAACAAAAAAATCTTTTTCAATAAATGCTGTTGATACTTTGATAGAATTTAAAAAAATGTGTGTGTACATCTCAAACCTATTTTACTGGGTTTGATCAAATAAATGCAGGCTTGGTGAGCATGCAAGGTGTATTTCATCTTAATGATCCCAAACTGGGTTCATTACATTTTGTATTAAAGGATCTAGTGTGCAGAAATCTCTCAAAACAGAAGCTGCTGTAAGATCATGTTAGATAAATGCATTAACTGTGTTAAATTGAATGACGTTAAATGTTTAATTAATCTTATAACACATTCATTTTCACAGCACTAATAAAAGAAAGCACTTAAGCACATGTTGAGAAATATAACACTGCTTTGATTTCATATAGAGTACCACACGCCCATATTTAAAAATGTTTTCAGCTCTGATGAAACTTTGAGTGCAGTTCTTTAGGTTATTGGCTTTGTGAGCTTTTTTTCATCTTCATTAAAACATAATAGACTGTGTATAAAGTGATGATTTCCTTTTGGGAACTCTTGGCAAGTTCTCTTAAAATTTTACAGATTTCAGGTTTTACTGTCCTTATGGTGACATTTGGTCCCCCAAAACCTGCACACACACACACACACACACACACACACACACACACACACACACACACACACACACACACACACACACACACACACACACACACACACACACACACACACACACACGCGCGGTAGTCGTCACAGCAACCATCAGATTGAGAATATCAACTCTTCTAATGTCCAGCTGGTATTGTTTTAATCAGTAATCCAAACGGAGTTGTGATTGTCTCTCTTGTTTTCCTCCATCTCATTTTCTCCGTCTGTCTGCAGCAGCATTTCCTGACGAGTTAGGTCTGAGCGTGCCTCTAACTAGAGAAGAGCAGAAAGCCTTATTGTACAAGCCCCTAGATGGAGAGTGGGGCTCTCGCACACGTGATGAAGAGTGTGAGCGCATCATCAGGGGCATTGACCAGCTTTGCACTTTGGGTATGACCTTATCACATCCCTAAATTCTTACTACGGTTGAGTCTGAAATGGATGGAATATAACAGTGGTTCTTTCTTTCCTCCAGATGTGGCTGCACCATTTGAACTGCCAGTGGACTTGCAGGCATATCCAACATATTGCACCGTAGTTGCTTACGTCACAGATCTGAGCACCATCCGACAAAGACTACAGAACCGTTTCTATAGGTCAGCACAGAGTTAATGGACATGACAGTTAAATACAAATACAGATGTAAACTCCTGATGCATTCTAAAAATCAGTGTATTCCTTCTAATGTAGATTATATTAAATTGTATATGCATCTGTTATTTGCTTGATTTTGTCAGGCGAATGTCGTCGTTGATGTGGGAGGTACGCTACATCGAACACAACGCTCAAACCTTCAATGAACCAGGCGCGTTCATTGTCAAAACTGCCAAATTCGTATCTGACCTCATTCTACAATTTATCAAGTAAGTCAATCACAAATAAAACTGAACCAGTGGTGTTATATTTGAATGCATAGTATGATTTTAATTTATCGGTATCACCCTATATTCTATATTAAATTATGCATGATAATATTTTATATATTTACTTTTATTTGGCTTTTTGCCATAGTCTTATTATCACTAATATTACATTTATTTAATACTCTTAAATTCAATATTTTGCAAATCTCAATATTAATATCCATTATTGACATACATTGTTATAATATTTTTTTTATTGTTGGTATTTATTTATTTATTTAGATAAAATGCTATACATTTCAATATTGTCCATTACTATTAGTTAATGTCAAAAACATTACATTATTATTGGCTTATTAGACAAAATGTTTATTTCAGTGCATCTTTAGCATTTAGTTTAAAGCCATACATCTCTATGTCTGTGTTCTTTAGGGACCAAAGCTCAACAGATATTATTCCACTGTATAACAGTATGAAGAAAACTGCTTTCTCAGATTCAAGCGATGTAAGTGTCATTGAAACACACACTCTTAAACCACTCATGTGCGATTTAACATTATTTCAGTTCCTACAACAATGCACTTTTGCTGCCTCGCAAGCACTTGGGAATCATGAACTGACACCTTTGACACATTTTTCCCAACCTAGGATGAAGATGAGGATGAAGAACATGAGGCACCTTGTACATCTAGCCGCAATAAGAAGGTAACTTTAAGTCATATTACACGGTTTAATCAAGGCCAGAAAGATAAGACTTAATCATATATCTGGTTAATAGCTTGATTGTTTACATCTGGTTAATTGCAAGCGTGTATCTGTTTCAGAGGCAGCAGCAGCAGCCTATTCTGAGGAGTCTGCGCAGTAAACCATCATCAGACCCTCAGAGCTGGAAGGGCCGCTGCAGAGAGCTGCTGGAGCTCATCTTTCAGTGTGAAGATTCAGAGCCTTTCAGACAGCCTGTGGATCTGGAGGAGTATCCGGTAACACAAAGACACATGTAGAAAACACATACACACAGAACTGTAGCTTATACCGGTAGCTTCAAGAAGGGATTTTGAGGGATGCTGTAGTCTAAGCCTCAGACCACCTGCTGTTTGTTGACATATGAATATTTATTACTTTTGAACAAACAAAAACTCATGACAGAGTATATATTTTCTGCTAATTTTTCATTGGATTAGCATAACTGCAACAGTGTCTACTACACAGCATACACACACAAACACACACGCACACAGACTGCAGAAATCTTTTTTTAATTAATGTTTTGTCTTGTTTTCCAGTAAATATGCTTGAAACAAGATAAAGTGGTGACTAGATGATTGTCAAATAGTTTTTTAAAATACAAGCCAGAAAAACAAATATAAACGTAAATTCAAAGTCGGTAGGAAAAATAAACTTATGATATATTGTCCTACCTTTAGGTTTGGTTTAGTTTGTTGTTTTTTTTTACAGTAAAGATGCTTTAAATTAATTAAGGACATTCTTAGCCTTGATACTAATAAGACATTTTTCTTAAGGTCCAAGACAGCATATTAGAATCATTTCCAAAGGATCACGTCGTACTGAAGACAGTAGTTATGCCTGCTAAAATGTTAATTTTGTTATTATGGCAATCAATTAAATTGTGTAAAATAAAAAATGAAATCACTTTTTTTAAATAAATGCAGCTTTGGTAAGAGACCCCCACCTTTTCACAGGTAGTGTAAATCTTATCTAAAGGATGTGTGGGTATTTGTATTGGAAAACAAAACAAAAATACTGACTAAGGAAATATTTTTTTGCAGTGCACTGTCTATTTATATGCCCTGTTCATCAAAAATACCTCTCTCAGGACTACTTGGACATTGTGGACACTCCTATGGACTTTGGGACTGTTTTGAACCGGCTGTTAGAAGGAGAGTATGACACTCCTATGGATCTTTGTAAAGATGTTCGTCTCATCTTTAGCAACTCCAAAGCCTATACACCCAGCAAAAAGTCCAGGGTATGAGATTATGTCCATTATCGACATGCTGTAACGCTATAGCCAATCCGGTTCATAGTTCTAGTTTATTTAATACATGTGGTTTTTTGTATGCAGATCTACAGCATGAGTCTGCGATTGTCCGCTTTGTTTGAAGAGCATATCAGTTCCATCCTGACCGATTTTAAAGCTGCTCAAAGTCTGCACAGTGAGCGATTCACCCGTCAGCGGCTGCACACGGAGCGCTTGACCAGACAGTCTGTGAAGAGGAGGAGGAGCTCTTCACCTTCAAGCTCCGCCTCTAGGTACAAGCAGCATCTGATTGGTCGCTGCAGGATATTATGTTCTAGAATTGGTCGCTGTTTCTAATTGTTGCCTGCACATTTTCTTCTTTTCTGATTTGCAGTCCAGAAAGGAAGCGGCGGGTTTCGTCTCGTGCTCCTCCCCGATCGGACAATGCAGCTCCGCCCACTCCTGCTGGACCTTCCCGAGCTCCTTCTTTACGGCAAACACCTCCACAGGTCAACGGCAAGGCTGAGCCTCCTGTTGTCCCCGGTCGGACACGAAGCTCGGCCCGCTTTGGAACCCAACTCACAGACGCACCTTCAGCACAGTCAGCTCCTACACCTCCACCCAGCCACAGTAAGACAGCAGAGCCCTCCGCTAGAGTCCTGCGCACACAGAACTCTCACTCTATTGGAACCTCCAGGGAAACTGAGAGCTCTGCAGTTTCCCACACAAATGAAGGCGGGGCTAGAGAGTCTCGCAGGAAACTTCGGACACCTGTAAAACTCACACCAGGTGAGTAACATGATAAATGTTGTGAAAAGCTGACGTTATTTTTGAATATTTCCTTGAAATCATCAGTTGCTGTAGGCTCAAATAAATCAGTCACTTTTTTCTGCTCATTAAAACTTTTCCCTAAATTAATATAAAACTTTTTTTTACACTGGTTTTGTGGAAAATCTGTGTAATTTTGCTTATTTCAACAGTTCAAATTGTAGCATGTTAAAATTACTTCTGCAAAGTACATTTTTTTTCTGAATTGGTTTACTTTTTACTTTTATTTTCTGCATTGATTTGGGGGAAATCATTGAATGGTAAATTGTTAAACTGAACTCGGAGTACTTTTTTTCCTCCCTGAAATTTGCTTTTGAAGATTTAATCTTTTGTAATGTTTTGAACGTTTTGATTTCCAACGTGTTTATTATTATTATTATTATTATTATTATTATTATTATTATATATTTGTTCTGCACTAATGTTGAGCACAAGCTGTAAATATTTCTTAAATGTGGTAAAACATTTTAACTTGAACTGAGAATACTTCTGCAGATTTCAACATTCTGAAATAATTGTAACTTTTTTGTAATAATATATAATTTTTATAATTAATTATATATATTATATATATATATATATATATACATGTGTGTGTGTGTGTGTTAGTGCTGTCAAACGATTAATCACATCCAAAATAAAAGTTTTTGTTGACATTAGGTATGTATGCATATGTTTGTATATTAAATGCTAATTTGTTATAATATAAATACATGTAAATATTTTTAAAATATACATTGTATGTGTATCTATATATGCATATTAAATATACATGGAACACACATGTATTATGCAAATTTATTTTGCAAGCAATTAGTTATAATGAATCATTTGACAGAAATAATATATATATATATATTACATATTATATGTTATAATGTTTGTTTTTTTATGGAGCGATGTTGTAAAAATCTTTAGAATTTAGAATGTGATAAAATGCAATTGGAGTTTTACACACTTATTTACAGCTAAAAGCTTAATAACATTTGTCAGGTTTAAGTTTAGTAAAATTGATGTGACGTGTAGAATAACAGATATGTAAAGTCTATGTAATCCATTGACCTTTCCATGGGTTGTCATTGGTTAGCACACATAGCTATTTAGGGAGCACACGTGCTATTTACAAATCTGTTGAATGCATATATGTGAATGTTTCATATCTAACTTGTATTTTTTATTCTTTCTTAGGTCCAGTTGATCACAACTCTTCTCCTCAAAATAGTTTGCATTTGAATGGTCATAGTCAAGTGACTCTGGGAGTGGTACGAAGAGGCCGGGGCCGACCCAGATTAGACGCACAAATACGGACGCCAGTAGCGGTACTGCCGCCCCCACTGCCCCAGGCCTCTGGAAAAAAGAGAGGGAGGAAAAGCAAAAAAGAGTTGGAGTCTCTCCGAAGAAGCTCCTCCCATGAGGAGGAGCTTCTGTCTACTGGTGATGAGGGCGGGGCATCTTCTACAGCCCAGGACAGTAGTCTTTCAGATTCAGGGGTAGTGACTCCAGAGTGTCCCAAACCACGAGGTAGACCCCGAGTTATCCGGATGCCGGATACCCCGGCTCCTTCAAGCCCCAAAGCTCTCAGAAGGAGCAGTCGCCGTGGAAACGAAGAAACCACGCCCCCTACGCCAGGCCCTGCCCAAAGGGAAGAGCCTGACATTTATATGGGAGAGGATGGGAGCTCGAAAGGGCAGATGAGAACACGTAACCAAGGCCGAAGGACAGCTTTCTATAACGAAGAAGACTCTGAGGAAGAGCAAAGACAGCTTTTGTTTGAGGATGCCTCTATTACTTTCGGCACGTCAAGCAAAGGGAGAGTCCGTAAGCTCACAGAGAAGGCCAAAGCCAACCTTATCGGCTGGTAACAATGCCAACTTTGCATGTCCTATGCGACACAACCCCTTATCCTCACCCCATTGGGGAGGGGGAACCATTCCTGCTGCTATCAGACTGTCATGATTATCTGAATCTTTCATTCTGACTCTCTAAATCGATTCTCACATTTTGAATCTTTGACTCTTTTGGTGACTTCAAGAGTCACGGCCCTTTGAATCCCCCCACCTTATACATTTTCTTCCACAGAAAATCACAAATGCAGTTAAATACTGATTTTCATATGCACTATTTGAATGCCAGTGAAGAAAGGTACCTATACAGTCTTATGAATCCAAATACCTGATTTCATCTCTCAAGAAAGCACTTATTTGAGGACGTTTGAGTGTGTGTGAGTGTGGTATAACTTGAGCTTTTACTCTGTCTCATTTCTTTAAACTGTTAATTTTATGCATTGTTTTTACACTGTTGTTGCTAAGGGCAACAAATCAAACACTTGTTAAAAAAAATCTATTTTTAACAGATCATTGTGTAAGTGGGTGAAAAGCTGTAGTGGAGTGCAGAGAAGGACCTCATAAATCGCGTGTTGTCTTTTTAACGTCTTTCTCTGCGAGTCGAGATCAGTGGCAGTGGTAATTCACGCATGTTTTTATATAATTAGCAATACCTTGTGCCTTTTCATACATTCAATACATTTTGGCTCCTTTGTACTCCCCAGTTTGTGTGAGAGAGTGTGTTTGATGCTTCAGCGCATTGATTCATCCAGTACAAACGTGTTATTGATCTGTTGCTGGGATAAAGATTAGTAAGCAGCATATCTACCCATGACCACTGTGTGCGTGTGTGTGTGTGTGTGTGTGTGTGTGCACGTTGAGTTCATGCAGTTGTCGAGGTGTGTAATAGTAGTGACTTCATCACTCCATGCCTGTTTTGTCAGGCTCCCAAAATGCACTGTGATCCCTAACTAGAACCAAGACTTAAAAATAAAGTGGCCACAAGAAGTGTTTGGACATAAAAAAAAAAAAATGTCTGAATGTCATTGCATTAGAGGGTGAAATAGCAAAGCAGGTGGCCTCTGCAGATAAATGATGGTAGGGATTTTCACAGAACACACTTGACTTTCTGTTGCCGTTTTTGAGAATATGGCTGACAATTTAATGTTAATTTGGAAACTAATTATGCAATTAAGTAATGATGAATAATTATTAATGTATAATAATTGGTAATTAACGTTTTCTATGTCAATTATCTAAACATTATTGCAAATTAATGCAAATAATATTTGCATTTTAAACTGATTTGACTTTGATTTGCTCAATGAGGCTTTTTATTTGATTAGAAATACAGTGCATTATTTTTATTGTTGTTATTACAATTTAAAGTATTTTTTATGTGTTAATATATTTAATATATAATCAGTGATTTCTTTCTTTAAAAATATATTTTAAAATGTAATATATTAATTTAGAATATTAATAGCTTTATTAATAATAATAGCTTAATTTTCAGCAGCCATTACTCCAGTCTTCAGTGTCATTCTGATTGGTATTTTAAGAAACATTTCTCTTAACTATCAACGTTCAAAACAGTTATGCTGCTTAATGCTGATATAATTTTGATACGTGACGAACTTTTTCAGGACTGTTTGAGGAATAGAAATTCAAATAAACAGCATTTATTCCAAATGGTTCTTTTGTAACATTACACGTTTCTTTTCTGAAACTTTTTCAATTTAAATCGTCTTTGCTGAATTAAAGTGTTAATTTCTTTAAAAAAAATAAAGAAGTAAATAAATAAATAAATTATAATGACCTGAAATTCATTATCATAAAAAATCATGATTGAATAATTTTTTTTAAACCTAATATACCTATCTTTATTAGTTTAAAACCTCAACAAATGTGAAATATTTAGCTTTTTTTTTAGATATTTGCTTTGTTCTAAAGCGCCTCAGTCCAATATTCTGATGCTTAATGCAATGACATTCATATATTTATGGCATTTCTCATATGTTCAAGTGCTTTTGATGCCACACTTTGATGCTCCTTCAAACCACTATTGACAGAGTTATTAATATAGTTATTAATCGGCGATTCATTGCCTCACCATCTCTACACTCTCCCTGTAGTTTCATCTAGCCCAGAGAGCAGGCCTCTTTCTCTGTATTAGCTGAACTCATTGAATTACTGTGGAACTGCTCGTTTCATTAGCAGAGAGGACTTTGTTTTTGCCCGATCACATTGAAACACTGTGTTTGATATTTCCCGTTCTGATGCATCGACTCGGCTTCAGGGCAGCGAATCACACAAGAGGCAGTGTGCATGTCGTATTCTGTGTTTTGAATGTGCCTTGACTTTTTTGTGTGTGTGTGTGTGTGTGTGTGTGTGTCTGTGTGATGTAAAACTAAAGAATTAAGGTATCGTATCCCATTTTAAAGTCCGGACTCACATATGCAGCGTAGTCTCTTTTATAAGAGAGCCGGATCACATTCAAGTCTGGTTTGTCGCCATGTGATTTTGTAGGTTTTTGCGTACTTTCAGTAGTTGTGGTCTGGGTCATCCATTACGATAGAGCTAATCCAGCCCATAGCTTTAAAACTGGTTTGATGAACCAAAGCCTTTGAATGAGTGTGCGGTTGTTTGATGGGAACATATGTGACTGTTTTATATGCAGTTGACGCATGCCTGAGACTCTCGAGTGTATGTGATGTCCATTTCTGTGTGTACGAGCCCCATGTTTTATTGAGCTGGTGTTTCTAATCTGTTGCTACATGAAAACTGTATTATATCTGACTCACGACCCCTCTATTACCACCATACTGCACAGGAAGTGACATCTCACGGACTAATTGACAGGTTTTAGAGCGGAGATCAAAGATGGATGCATGTTAGTATATTCTCTGGTCTTTTAAATCTGAAGGTACAGTCATGTTTGTGGGGTCAGGGTCTTTTTTCCCCTCTCCGGTCTTATATCCTCAGACTGAGAGGTCTTTCTATGTTAGTTTGTATACTTTTATATAAAGGAAAAAGTGTAAATAAAGACGTTAAATAGAATGTGTGTGTAGGGTGTACTGCTGTCACATTAGTTCATACTGATATTTTAAGGAAATAAACATTTGTGTTTCCACATACTGTCTTGTTTTTTTGTTTGTTTGTTTTGTTTTACATGTTTTTTGGCTGTTTTTCTTTTCCAAGGGAAACCTAGATGTATCAGGGAAAATTCAAATTGTGATTTTATTTTATTTTTTCCAGGCCTTAAACATTGTAATCAAAATAAAATCTTTAAAATGACATACTTTTCAGTTGAGAATTTGCAATTATGAAAAATTGGACATTTCGCTCTTCTAATCGCAGTTATTGGTACCTTACATGTAAATTGATATTATATGTCATTTGCTAAAATTATTAAACATACACTAAATGTAATTATGAGGGTCAGGTTAACGTCTAAAAACCTTTGAATTGTTGACGATAAACCATTT
Source organism: Puntigrus tetrazona (assembly GCF_018831695.1). Lineage (NCBI taxonomy): Eukaryota > Metazoa > Chordata > Actinopteri > Cypriniformes > Cyprinidae > Puntigrus > Puntigrus tetrazona. The sequence continues at coordinate 9,765,501 of NC_056721.1, read as the reverse complement.
CATGGAGAACAGCACCCTCTTTTGTACATTAGTTGGAAATGCATGTTCAATAAACCACTCGTTTTTATCGTTACGAAAATGTACAAGCATACATTTATATGTGTGTGTGTGTGTGTGGGGGTAGTTGACGTATCAATATGTTCTGTGGTGTGAGCAAAAATGCAAAAAAAAAAAAAAAAACAACAACAAACCTAACAATGAAGATAAACCTCTCATGCTAACTACTATTCCAACTACCCGTAACTATGTGCTATGTATATGTGTGTGCATGCATATATAGGAAATATAAACTATAATAACATTTAGCAACTACATAATATACCAGAGGTGTATATGAGTGCATGAGCACATAGCTCTTAGAATTAGTGATTTTGATTCAGGATATGTGGCTTATAAAACGGATATAAATTTTTTAAAAAACTGTAACAGAATAAAGCAAACATGCGCACGCTGCATCCGTTCCTGACGTGGCGGCGCGAGACGCGCGCACACCTCTTCTCGTGGGCCGCCGCTATTGGACGCGCGCTGTCTAATAATGTTCAGAGAGCAGTCCGGTATGGCGGAGTCGTTGGCCAGTTCGGGAGGAACAGTTCGTGTAGTCCTCGAGAGCAATTGTCTGCTCCAGCAGGCGGATGAGGAAGTTTGGGTCTTTGAACTGGGCAAACATGACAAACAAAAACAAAAAATAAGGGGGAAAAAGAAGCAGGTGTCAAACCGAAACCACCCGCATGTAAATATCATATTCAGTTTTCAAGTCAATGCTTTACAGAACGCATAACAAACCGAGAGTTTCGTTGAGCTCTTCCTGTTGCCAAGTTAAAAATAGTCTCTGACTATAGAGATTTCTGTTTCATTGAATATCTCGTTTAAGGTAAGATACATTTAACAGCGATTTTTTTAAGAATACGGAAGAATCAATATAGTGTATAGCTAGCTATTTTGCATATTTAGTTTATTTAAACTTTTTAAAATACAGCAGTAACTACAGTAATTTGCTGATGTGAATTTTTTTGTCATATTAAATACCCAGGCAGTGATGCCTCAAATCACGTCGGGTGTGATCGTGCAGCTGACGCTCCTGTTATCAGCTCTACCTGCGCAGTATCTCATCTCCAAATGGACAAGCGGCACTGAGACACAACGGCACATGGCCACTCAGAGGTAAACACACTCGTGACTTTTTTATCCTCTCTTACTCACGAAAGCTTAGAATGGGTCAAAGGGATCAGTGAGACTTTTAAATAAAGCATTTGGTTTACCGATGCGTTTAAATTAAAGCAATACGTTAATCAAAAGTGACAGGCATTTCATTTCTGTTTAGCTTCATGTTCATCAGAGGACGCGGTAAAAATGTATCAGCACACAAAACTGTTTTCGACGTTGATGGTAATAAAATGTAGAATGATGCATGTGACACTAAAGACTGGAGAAATGAATGATGATAATTTAGCTTTTGCATCCCAGTAATTAATTAGGTACGTTTTAAAATTGTTTCGTATTAATTTTAAAGTACTTTTACGCAGCACTTGTGAGCATTAAGACTGGTAAAAAATCTTTTGATAAACTTTTTGATAAAAATTTAGCCTAAAGTCAGCACTTTTGACTCGAGTTTGCGAGGTTTAGTGGGCATTTTACTGTAATTAAATGTTTTCAAATATGACTGCTACATAGCTAATAATGTGTATTTGTCTAGACAAGAAGTTTCTTTTCTTTTTTTTCAAAGATCATGGTAAACATGTCCATTTTGTTTACTGGTACTGTTTTTCTAAAGTACAACGTTACATGTTTCCAATAGTTTATTGTGTATTTTAAAACATTACAAAAATGATAACACGTGACACTGTATAATATCACTGCTTGAAGTGCCCCATTGCATCTTTCAGAATCCTTGACACATGGGACTCCGTAAGAAAATCCTACTTGAACACAGCTGCTTGGGTTGACTGGCTAAATACCTGGATTCCCAAACTACCGTAAGTCGATGCTAATTTATTTTTAAAAGAATTCTAATTCACTGCTGCTGAGGTGGGATGTCACGTCACATGACAGGTCCTTCGGAGAGGAAGAGGAGCACCAAACTCTGGAAGAAGTGCTCGCGATTGAGCTGATGATGCATGAAAACGAGCACGGATACTTTGCAGGTAATGCCTTTGAAATATCTCACAGCAGTCGTTTAGATCTGCTGTTAAAACCTGCTTTGTCTGAGATGTCAATGTGTGTTGTAACAGATCGTGATTATTAATTTACATGTTATCAGTGTCAAAGGAAGTGCGAAGCCCCAGGCCGGCATATGTGCTGCACCGTGTAGGTCAAGTAGTGATGGAGACACAGAATCATATGGTGGGGGTGATCATGGGATGGGATGCAGGACTCAGAGCCCCACCAGAGTGGCTCAAGAGAAAGAAATACTCAGACTCAGAGGTTTGTAAAATACACGAACGCTGTTTTCATTTGATATTAATCATTCTTAAAAACAAAGGTTTCAAAAGTGGATATTCAAAGCGATGAGAATAAGTTTTGGGCTCCCCGAAGAACCTTTCAGTGATCGGGTCGTACGAGAAGCCCTTTCTTAGCATTAAAATAATTTATAGACCGTTTAGTTTTAAGAGTGTATATGTTCTGACCTGAAACAGCGTGTTTGTGTGTAGCTGGAGAAAGCCAAGGACACTCCTCATTACAGAATTATGTTCAGTGGACCTGATCCTTCATCAATACTGATTGGATACATCCCCCAGTATAACGTCAAGCTCTTTCAAGGCTTTCAGGTGCAGAGAAATCGTATACTTTTACTTCCTTCTTTTGACATTTGCTTTCTCTTAAAGGGTTACTTTACCAAAATGAAAATTCTGTCATTAATTGCTTACCCATATCTCATTCCAAACCCATACAACCTTCATTCATCCCTCATTCAGGACACAAATTAAGATATTTTTGTTGAAATCGGTGATCCATTAATGTAACCTGCGTAATAAGTGTTGATTATGCTTAGGGGAAAGCGTACGTATGCGTTGTGATGCTCTCTAAAATGTCAGACAGTCTTATGGTTTCGGAACGACATGAGGGTGAGCAATTAATGACAGAAGTTTCATTTTGGGGTGAACTGACCCTTTAAGGCTGTTTAGATTGCATTTTAATCAGTGTTTGTGCCCGTTTTGTGCTACAGCCGGACATTCCTACCCTAGAGCGCTACTTTTCACACTTCGATGGAAAAAAGTTTGTTATGGAGGAATGGTTGCAAGAAATATACCCTCATGACTGAAGAAGTGAAAACTTGAGAGGTTTTAAAAACACTTTGAAATGCTTGGAAACACAGGCGTGATGTCTGCAAGCTTTTATCGACAGTATTGGTTCTTTTAAAGCAATGGAGCTTTAAAGGGAGTTTTCATTTTGAAGGATGTTTTATTAAACTTAGTTTTATGGAATATATGTAAATATATGTTAAGCAGCTTTCTCAGGGCAGAACTAAAAACACAAAATGCTAGTTTTGGAATTTAGAAGTTTTAGAACGTCTTTCACACTTTGCAAAGGATATGTAAAGTTGTGAAGAAAATGACTGATGTTAAAAAACAATAGACGAAATGAAATGTTTTATAATATGCAATTAGATGAAAATCCAGATTTCCAGAGTTCCAGAAAATGAATTAACTTAACCATCAGTTAATATGATATTGCTTATTTATTTACATTAGAAAAACAGAAGTATTTGTTGTTTCAAACACTATTGAAAATGTGGTAAACAGTGTTAAAGCCAGTAGTACAAACATACATAATTGTTTATTAAAGCTTAATTTATTTTAAATAGGCCTGCTCAAAATGACGTGTGTCTCTTTTTTGAACAATCAAGAATATTTCAACAATTATTATTATATTTATTTTATTATTATAATTATTATTTTCCTAAAATACGAATAAATATAATTTAAGATACAGTCCTATTAAATAATTATTATTTCATATATATATATATATATATACATATATATACGCGCGCGCGTCTGTGGCATGTCCTACCTGCCTGTCAAACTATTTGTATTCGCGGAACCAATAGCTAAAGTTCGGGGCGTGGCTACAGTAACAGGCTGAGCCCGCAGGTGTTCAAAAAATGTGGATTCCGTTACAGAAGCGCGAGCTAATTTCGAAAACTACACCAAAACATACATCGGCAGACAAGAAGTAAACACGTAAAACAAGTGTACAGAGGGAGGAATTTGATGGAGGGCTTACCACACAACAAACTTTCTTTTCGACAGGTAAGCTACACTTAAGTATTCCCAATTAATATCTTTGACCTTTCATTGAAAGTAGCAGCCTACTTTTACCTGTCGACACATCCCGTCTTTTTTAAACCCCCGTACGAGCTGTGTTGGGGATGTTTTAGTCGGGGGAGGTTGAAAAGGCTGAAAACATTTTTGTAGCTCCACTAGATGGCGCTAACCGCGAGGAAACTGTTAAACTTACTTGCGCTTTTTCCGTCTGACTCTTTTGAGATTGTACGTGTGGCTTACGATTTGCTCTTTATGGTTCTCAGCCTTTTTATTCAGTACCCAATACCGCCTGTCTAGAAATGCTTTGTAATCATTATAGTTTTTGTGGTTATTTTTTCCTTATACATCCACTTTAATGCCATGCTTCTTAATTTAAATCAGACCTGACTGTATCTTATGTCGCCTCTGGTTGTTTATAATCCTCAGACTGTTCTGTTTACAGCCCTGCTTTTAGATTATTTCCTTTTCTATCTACAAAAGTAACTGCTGCATCAAACCCTACAATGTTTTCCTAAGATTTTCAAAAAGCCTAAATAAATTTGCTTGGGTCACGCAAAAATATACATTATTACGAGGGCAGGTGGTAAACACTCACCTATATATTTTAAAATAGGCAGTGCAGGGTATGAATGGCCTGTTTAGTGTCAAGACAGATCATCTGACAAAGGAAAACAAAAATGGGTGTAGAATCACAGAAACAAAGCATATTGCACACTATATTCCACACTATTGTACATTTTCCCCTATACATCCAGTGCAGGTTTAAGTTTAAAGACAAATCATATTAGAGGCAGCGAATAAGATCTTTCTAGTTGTCTAGCACCTGTCTAGACATACGTTGTTGTAGAAATAAACAATGATCAACTATTAAGTACACATCAATATAAATGTACTCTCTATTCAAACACAGACTCATCTTTCTCTATCATTACACTTTAGACTTTAACAATGCTTTATATCAATGCTTGGAACCAATTTAGCACGCAGTGTTATTCAATATATTCTGGAATTCAATCAATCATTTTTATTTATATAGCACTTTTAACAACACCGGTTGTATAAAAGCACTGAACAGTATAAAAGCGCTCAACAGTATAAATTGGATTGGATGACTGTATTTAATAAAAACCAGTAGGAACAAGTGGTGACTTTATTTTTAGGCTTTCTGTGAATATCAGTGGCGTATCTGTGGCGCTCACTTCACAGTACTGTGTGTTTACAGGTCAAAATGAGATAACAAAAAGGAATTACACGCACTATTTAATACTGATAAACGGAAACAAAATGTTCAAAATTTCCTCCTGTTGCTGTTCTTCGGGCGCAATTCAAAGGTCACAAAGACGCGTGAAGAGGCAGAGACTAATGTAACCCCGGTCTTCTGGTGTAGTGTCAGATGAAAGCCAGTCGCTTCATGCTGGTCGCTCATCCACTCCCGTGATTCCTCCTCGCGTAAAAGCAGCGGCCGTCCCAGAGCCTGTCCCAGAATGCAACACGCCTCGCTGGCTTTTAGCCGGGCGTTGTCCACGGCTTCCAAACACACTCGCCGTCTGCAGAACAGACAGAAAAAAAAGTGTTTAGGCATCATTTCAAACCGGCTTGTGAAATAATTCTATATAACAAATGTACGTTCAGCAGAGGTTTATTATTCTGCGGAGACACTGTCCGTGTGCGGTTCACCTTAACAAACTGAGACTTTCCGCACTGTGACTGTAGTAAGGGGCGCCAACACACACGATTTTGTCAAGTTTTTCAATCAAAACGGAGCGCGCTTGCTCCATCTTCTCAAAGTCTAAAAACACCACAAGCACCTACACAGACGAAATGGATGAGTAAGCGTATTATAAAATATGTCAAATGGGACACAAGCAACTAACTATGTACCTCAGCCTGCATGTGAAAGAGCTCTTCCTCTCTTTGTAAGTGCTTGGTCACAGTGATGTTTTCTTCCTGTTTGGAAATAAACTGTTAGAATTGCTCGTTCTTTTTTCTGGCGATACATCAATTTAAATCACGTAGCACCTTGACATCATGCTGTCTCACGGTCTGTAGTATGTACTCCAGTCGTCGGGAAATGCTGTTAGTCACGTCGATAACATTTTCTTTGCTGTTTTTCACGCTGATGGTGACGCTGGCGCGGTCCGGAGGACAAGATAACTCCGCGCAGCCGGTCATCTGAACCACTCTTGCGTTGCTTTGTGCGCGTGAAGGTGTTTGCTTGCGGCCCCGGTTAAACCCCGATTCGTTTTCGTCTCGGTAAACATCACCAGCGTTCGGTGAAACTGTAGCAAAGACATGAGACGGGCTGTGCGCCATGTTTGTTGGTAAACCAACGTGGCGCTATGGTAACGTATCCAGTGCATGGCGGGAAAAGATGTAGTTGCCGTCGCATCTTAATGTACGTCACAGCAGCGATATCTGAAATTTTGGTACGTTTCAGAAAGACCACATATTAGTTTGTACGTTTCAGATAGTTAGATTCGTTTAAACAGTTTAAAGTACGCTTCATTTTAGATTTGCCGAAAATTGGAAAGCAAATTATTTTTGAAAAGTGGCCAGCAGAGGGCAGCACAGATCAACAGGTTAAAAGACAAAACAAGTACATTTTTTATGAGAAAATAAGATAGACTATAAGCAAATTTCAAAGCAGTAATTTAATTGAAAATATTTTAAGTACATAGTGTGTAGTAACGCTTGGTATACAGTGTCACCATATATAGAAAAATTAATGCATACCAAAAATAATATTGTTTACCAAAATAATAATAATCTATTTTTATTTAGGTATAAATAGGACAATATAAATAAAGTCTGTATATTATTTAGGCTGACATGTTTAGTATACAAATTATATCTTAAAATTTTTAGTAGTAATTTTAGTTATAACAGTATTGAAAGAAGCAGTGATTAATAAATAGCAGTGTATCAAATTTGTTTCATTATTCATATTCAGTATTTTTTTCAAGCATCAAGTAATTGTTAGACCGTTTTATACCGTTGTTTGTTTTATAAACAACCTATTTACTGATTCCCAAATGAGACGGCAACCTTGAATAGTTTCCGTATTCAAAACAAAGTTCATCCCAATACATTAATTGAAAACATATGATATTTCATAAGTGTTTGTATTATTAAGCGCAAAAGGTTTTTTATAGTATATTTTAATGAGACATCAAAAAGAATAGAATATTATTATTGTTATATTCTGATTATTATTGTACATATTAGAAAGAAATAAAGGCAGATATGATCCAAGCATGGGCACTGAAGTTCCGTCTGTTTGTTTGTATTAAACCGTAAAGTCTTCTGTCTAATCTCGCTCTGAAAATGCACAGGACGTATTTGTTGATATTGTCTCGGGTTGCGCATAGTTCTATGTTAGCTTTTTGAAACTGTTTATCTGATGATGTGTCTTTGCCAAGATACATGCAATGGCTTCTTTTATTTGCTTAGCCGTGTGGGCTCGGACTCTGGACGGCCGCCATTCTGTTGAAGGAAGGAATATTTAATGTTCAAGCTGGGATCGTGGGTGCAGGAGTGGGGTTTGGAGACACTGAGCTCTTCAAACGGACTGATAAGCGATCCGATAAGTTGCGTACGGAAGCGCAGCAGTCGAGCTGTGGAAACAAGGAAACAAGGCCAATTCCCAGGAAATGAAAAATAACATAAACTCTTTATCCCTCTCTCTCTGTGGCCTACGTGGAGTTAAAAGAAATGACCTCTGTGTCAGCCGCAGCGAATGCAATCTATTTAAGGGCTTTAACATTTGAATACGTGCATTAACATTTTAAGGTTAAGGTTTATTTTATTGCATTGCATTTATTTTGGTGTTAAATGTGATTAGACCTGCCTTTTTCCTCATTTATAATACTACAAAGCTAAGTAAGTTCAACAAGAAATAGCTTCAGTAATTTAATTTTCATCAGAGGTCACCTGCCTAGTCCACCTGTCTGTGATGTCATGTGACACCTCTGTCCACCTGACCTCTCTCTCACTGATTGGCAGCGGTTGGTCTCCAAAGTGCCCGCTTGCTGTGAACCCTGGGAAAATGCGTTTTGACTCGTCTTTCGTGTTCCTGGACATGATTAGAGACTACAGCAGGGGAGAGGGGGTGCTGAGTCCGCCTGAGGGCATGAATGTATATGTATTTGTGTGTCTTTTCCCATGTGTTAGCCCTGTGGCGCTCCAGTTTAACTCGGATATGTCAGTGACATTGCGAGGCTCTAAAATCCTGCTTGTTTAGACAGTTTCAAATTAAGCTAAAGCATTATAGCAGTATATATAAGATTTTTGTGTTTAAGTCAGGCAACTTTAAACAAATAAAGCTATAAAAAAGCTTATATTTAAAAGTGAATAATATTTGGTGTAATTAATTTTATTACTAAATGCATGAAAAATGCAAATTAAAAAAAATAAATGCACAACATTTGGAGCTCATGTTTTTTTCCTATGGCCTATAAATACATATTAGCTCAAATAAACAAACTCATGCATGGTTCAGTGTTGCATGTCATTTGGTTGAATTTTATACACAAAATCTCAATTTTCACTCAGTTATTACTCTGTTTCTTGTTTACATGTTCAGAAATGTGAGTGACATGTTACATATACATTAAACTTTGTGATGGACATTACCTCAGAATATAAAATTCAGATCAAAGTCCTATATTGTTCTACATAACATTTGCTTATTTTGTAATGAAGGACTACAAGGGTACATGTTGAAGTTATTAACATATTGTCAGTTTATACACCACACTATAAAAAGGACTCCCTCCCCATTAAAAAAAAAAGTTTTGCTTATAGGTTTTTACCCCTAAACGGGTTTGTAGAACCGTTATCCAGTGAAACGGCTTGATTCATACTAAAGCTGGGAAGATTTTATTCGGCTTTTCAGAATAAGCATGCAGGAGATTTTAAATATACTCTTATTTTTGTTGGTATGTAAATGAAAAAAAAACCTAGTACTGTTGCGTCTTGTGCAGTATCACGTCAATCACGTAGACCTGTCAATCATGATAAATATGATTGTTTATTCAGTTCTGCCTCATTAGAACTGGTTTGTTAATGCCTCACCTTTGGTTCTGACCCACAGGGCTTGCTGTCCAGGGCCACTGCTGAGTCACATCTGGGCAGACCGCTGATGCGAAATTAAGTGCTATTAAGAGTATTCAAGTGGTTTAAGATCTATGAAATCTCTTTTAGTAAGCTCTCAGCTTTCTGTCTCTCGTACGTTTAGCTCTCCCTTGTGCTTCGAGCGTCTCTCTCACCCTCTCACTCTCAGTCTTTCTTTCAATCTTGCTCTGTTATGCAGAAATGTGTATTTTAAAGGCTGCTTGGATTTCAGAGCTCTATTAAAAGTTCAAAGCTGCAGTTTACTGCTGTAACAAGAGCTACTCCTGATCCAAACACTCAGCTAATGAGAGAGAGCCAGCTGCACCCCCACCTCCCACCCTGTGGCCTGTGGCACCCATATATGAATGTGTTTTGATGCATTATTGTGTGTGGATAAAGGAACCGCTTTATAGATCGTAAGCATTTTTTCTTTCCGTCAATCTTTAAATAGTTCTTTCACCATGTCCGCCATCTGACTCTTTCTCTCTTCTGTTCTACTGATAGACTCAAGTTGTAAATCTTTTCGATAATGGAAAATCTTTGCAGGACTTCTCCCTCTTTCCCCTAGTCCCCACTAATCTGAAGCTGCTTTTTATTGTCATTCAGACCCTTGATACATTTTAACCGCAGAAAGAATCCTGTGTGTGTGTTGTGGTTTGAGTTTCTTTAATAGTTTAACGGTATATTATTCCAGCGTGCATCTATAACAAGATGGAATTATTGTTCTTCTGAAGAGCCCAAACAAATAAATAAACACTTTTAAAGGGGCCTTGTGATTATTTGGCAGTGGTCTTGGAGGATGATAAGATGAGAAGCGTGTGATTTGGCTGGCCACGATTCTATTGGGAAAAATTGAGCGTGACCCACTGAGTGAGGAATGGAATTAAAGAGGCCTTTTTGAGATTCTCCGGCCCTGTAACCTCATGAGACTGGTTCACCACACTAAGCTTTTTTTATGTGATTATTAAATATAAAAATAAAATGTTAGAGAGGAAAATACACATGTGAGGTCATCTGGGCTCAGAGGAATGGTCTTCTGGACTTCTCTTTAGAACTGTGCCATTTTTAATGCCAAAATGTATTTTACCAGCTAAGGAGAGTTTGGTACATTTGCACTTTCACTGTGTAGAAAAAGTTTCAGCAGGAGTTACATTGAGTACACGCATTTTATTCTGGTTTCTCCAATACTTGATTTTGAATTGGCGATTCATTGCATTCTGTGTTCAGACTCTTGTTCCTGACTTTGTGCCTCTTTCATGTCTTCTGCATCACTCCGTGGTCATGTTTTTTTTAATCATAATGAAATAATAATTTGTGACGAAATAACCCCTTTAGGATAATACAAGGTCTTGATCAACATGGTCTTTGGCTTTTATTTTAAATTTTAATAATAGAATTAATATTTTTAGTTTTTTCATAATTAGTTTGCATTTTAAATACTTTTATTAGTTTTATATCTATTGTTATTATAACGTTGTTCCTGCCAGTTTGTTTGTTTCTGCATTGTTTGAAAGGCTTATTTATTTATGTTTACATACATTATTATTATTAATAATAATATTATCATATTTTTAAACATATATTTTATTATATTTTAAAAATAACATGTTATTAATTGTTTAAAATTGTTTTCTGCATTATTTGGCAGGTTTAATTTGACATTTTCACATTTTTATTGTTATTATTTTTAAAAAAATGGGAAATAAGAAACTCATTTCTAAATATAAATTCATACAATAAAAAAATTTATTTGGCAAAAACACTAGTTTTTAACCCCCTTTTATAAATTGTGTATCTTAACATAACCATCTACAGTTATGATAAAATTGTTTTAAGATTTTTTACGTGGTGTCTTCAAAGAGTAACACTGGTAGTGCTTCCAAACTCTATAAACATACATGTTAAATTATCATGGCCAACCCTCTAAAGTAGTGCCCTCAGTGCTCATTCACAAGCTAATGTTCATTTTACAACTGCATATCCTTGCCTTGCCTTGGCACAGTCAAAAAAGTCCAGTTCCTCTCATCTCGCTCTCATTTAAACACTTTGGGTTTAGCCTGACTGAGCAATTGGCTCTATAGGGCAGCACATGTCTGTTCTAAAACCCAGACCTCCTTGAGCTACAGGAAACTGCCACAGCCGAGTCGAGCCAACACAGCTCTGCTCTGGGACACGGTGAGGCTTTAACCCAGACTCCCCAAGCCAAGATGGCGCCCTTGCAGTTGAACTGAGCCTCTACTGGGGTCTCATTTAAACGGGTCCAGTATTTTGTAATGGATCTGGGCGAAACATAGAGGATGAGCCGTGATATTTCTGCCCACAGATTGACTGGAGATGAATGGGAATGTGTGTGTGTGTTTTGGGTAAGTCGTAGCAGTGGCGTATAATAACAGAGTCTAGGAGGGAGATTAATGTGTAGAGTTATTGGTGTAATGATGGAGTCGGCTCTCTGGGCTTCAGCTTCGAACAGATGAAATTAATGAAGTACCTATTCACATCCAGGACGCACAGGAGACCGAGCAGACAGAAAAATGGCCCTGTGTGTGTTTGTACTTTTTGACTGGTGAGGTTGCAGTGAATGAGTGGCGTATTTCAGACGGGTTGGCGGAGAGATATTTGGGTTGGTTTTTTGGATAGTGTACCTAAAAAAATGCTGAAACAAATTTATGTATCTGTTTACATGTGTGTTTATAAATGTCAAGGAGAGAGTTAGTGGGTATATTATAGTGATTTAATAATTGTTAAGAATTTAATGATTCAGGTTCCTCTCAATGATTCCAGATTATTAATGCTTCTTTTAATACTTTTCAAGTTGCCATGAAATAGAAATTCACTGTCTAATTCGTCTATGCATATGTTTCCTTTTTTTTATCTTTTAATCCTTAATTTTCTCATTTTTGGACTAAAACAGTGATGCACGTGTGGTAAGAATATTCTCCTGTGAGACCAATAAGGTGTTGACAGAAATGCCTTCTCCCCCAAAACATACTTAGTAGTCTACCCATCAAAACCTTGAGTTCTCCTTCCTCTGGTCTTTGAACCCTTAAGTGTCAGCTGACCCCTGGAAGCCACCCCTCAAAAGAATGATTGACAGCTATACGCTGGGACTGAATTAAAGGCAGTTGGGTCCACAGAAAGAGAAAAGCAATGAGAGAAATGCTGTCATAAATATGATAAAATGGTTACTGTAAGTTTCCAAAGAGTCATTTAAAATGTGTGTAAATTTTTGGATGAGATATTTTTTGGATTAAAATACTTTCTTCGATCCCATCTTAATTTAAGAAGTCAACTTTAATCAAATCATTTGTAGGGCGATTTTCATCACATTTAAACACTTCTGTAGTGCTATCAAAACATTCATTTTGAGCCAAAAACAATTCTTTAACCTATTGTTTTCTAAAGAAGCGGCATCTATACAAGTTCAATTTTTAAGTTTTAAAATACATTTAGTTCTGCGTAGTTGTATTCACTAAACCACACCGTGGAGCATGGAGCATGGCCAGCCTCGCTAAGCAGGCGTTTTAAACGGCCGAGGTGCAAATCTACTGCCCATGCGCCAAGCGGGTGTCAATTTTTCCTTGGCTGACTGGCGGACTAGCAGATCAATAAAGTTAATTTAAAACATTCACACTCTGCCATCTGAAATCAACCATTTAATGACTCTCTGTTCCAGTAAAACTGCAAAAAGGCCCTTCGGATTTACAGCAACAATAAGAGGGAAGAGAAGAGAGGGGGGAAAAAACACGGTCACCGAATGCAGTTAGAATATGCAAGGGTAAAAAGACAAAAGAGAGGAAACTCTGGCCCTTTGTTTTGTTTTCACCACAGACCGAGTGGTTTAAGACCTCATTATTGAGAGTAAAGGATCAAACGTAGATGAAAGGTACAAATACAAGTCTCTTGATCTCTGTTTTAAGAAGAAATAGACCAAATGGAGGCATAAACTGTGCTGTGGACTGTAAAAAAGTTTATTGATGTGACTTTATATACTTTTAAACTGTTAAATGTGTAATTTATGCACCACTAGCGTCACAAGCCTGAAAAAAAAGGGTGTCAAACAGGTTTTCGTGAACATGTCATTTTTTGCCGTTGGTCAAGAAAACATATAGCCCCACCCCCAGTTGATGGGGAAATTAACCATGGTTTGCTATTCTCTGCTTATTAAGATGGGATATAAGTCTAATGAGGTAGAGAAAAAAAATATCTGTAGAGAAATATGCCCGTTTCAGTTAAATTCATGAGTTCAGTTATGAGTTGACAGTGTTTTCGACTTTCTTTTTTTCTTTCTTTCCATTCTGTTATATATATATATATATATATATATATATATATATATATATATATATATATATATTATATATATATATATATATATATACAAACACCAGTTGCATAAAGTTATAGTTTGAAATCATTTAATCAATTGGCAGTTAGCCAAGAGGTAATTACTTACTTTTTTGACTCAACGTTTTACTTTTTTTTTAATTACTACTTTTTGTAACAGACTTTAAGAAGTCATGACAAATCTTTAAGAAACCAACTTGATGACTGACATTTTAAGACTATTCTAAGCAATTTATGCAACCGGTCATTCAGTTTAGGGTTTAGGCTATGTTCTCATGGCAACACATTTGTAAAATAGACAGTCTATGAAGTTCCACAGAGAAGTTTAGTAAGTATTTGACCCTCCGCATAGAGCTTGACTAGTCATAACGCCAAATCCACCATTTTGTCCAACAAATAAAACAGACCGGAGAATAGATTAACTTCATTGGACTTAAACTTGAAAAAGGTGTGTATTGATGTCTTTTCACGGTTTAAATGAAATTCCTTCTGATGTTCAGTCATGTACAATCATGTTCAATCTGATGTTTAATCAAGTACAAAGTACTAAATATGAAAAGATGATCAGTTCACATGTTGCTGGTACTAAGGCACTATAGTAAACTAGTTACAACACATTAAAGAGCCACAAAATGGTATTTTAAGTTTTGGCTTATTGGACACAGCTTTAGTGACGAAGGGGTTTGAATCTTTGCGAAGGGGCAATTCAGTTGTTTTCTCACTCAAATGCTGTCAATTAAGCTTAATTTATAACCAACCCAGAATATTCCTGGCACTTAATGAAGCAGATGCCTCTGATCCATGCAGACGATCATAAAGCATGAAGGCCATGCACCTTCCTGATCCCACTGACACAGTCCATGTGTTCCCTCTTAGCAAAGTGAGCCCTGGGTGTTTTATCTTGACATTTTCACTAAGTGCAGATACACCTGCAAACGGCACGTTAAAGACCTCACATCTTTACAATGCTCTAATTGGCCCTTGTGTTCGTAAAACACTGTGAGAATGAATTACTTAACTACATGCTCATGTATTTGGCATCATCTACTCTGGCCCTCGGTTGTTTCTAATTACATGTGCGTTACTTTCAAATGATTCGTCTCTCTTCTAAAACAGTGAAGTCATATTCTAGACTCCTCCGGTTTTCCAGTGAACCTTCCTGCATGACTTTCTGTGGCCGGAACAAGCACTGTTTGCCATGACCGGCCCTCTGGAGAAGATCCTGCCTCCTGCAAACGCTTTTCCTAATATTGAAGACCACACGACATGCACCATAAACACTCGTTACACCATCCGTCATACACAAAAAAACACACACACTCCCTCGCTCACACATAGTCTTTACAGGACCTCAGGGAGACACACATTCATCATCATCCGCAACACGCCGGAGATAAGCCTCTGCTAATACACACTAGCCGATGACTGGTCGATGTTTATGAAGCGAAACGACAGAACTTCCCGTTTTCACCTTGACAATTAAATTAGCCGAACGAGGGATGGAGGAGAAGGAGGAAGGGCTGAAAGATGGATGATATCATCTGCCTCCCTCTCTCTCTTTTTACAGTGATGTCTTACTTTGGCTTTACATTAAGAGAAAATCCATTTAACAGCTGTGCCTGTTTTAGCGAGATCTTGGTGGAGTGGACTTTTCAGAGATAGCATTACCAGCTCTCTTTATTTTATGTGTCAGCAGAAGAAAAGCAGCGTATCTTAACAAGCCGAGCATGGAATCGATTAGATCTAGAGTCTTTCTCTCTCTGTTTCTTTTGCACTTTCCTCCTCTTTCACAACAATAATGTGTCAATTTTCACTCTCCTCTCTGCTTCTTTTAATGCAATATTCCTCATGACTCCTTGCTGACAGCACACATCCCCCCTCAGACGGACGTGTGTGTTTTGGTTTGTCGCTGGTTTATTTGAAGAGCCTTTGCGGGGTCCGCAAGCCAGTTTGAAAGTATATGTGCTTTGTGAGGTGCTGTTATCTCGCTAATTTGGTTTAATTTGATAACTGCTTGGCAGATTTGTCCAAGCTTAGTCAGACCAGCTGTGTCTGCCCCGTATATTTTGGTTGTATCGCAGGAAATGCACGCCAGATTTGTGCATGCTGCCTTGTCTGAGACTATTGACAAAGAAAAAATGGGTAAAAATAAGACTTGTTTTGAGAACACAATTTGAACAGTGTTTCAGTGCTTTTAAACTATCTATCTTGTTTTCTAAAAAAGTAACATTTATTTAAAAATGTAATCACACACACACACACACACACACACATATATATATATATATATATATATATATATATATATATATATATATATATATATATATAAACATTACCAACTAGCATAACTACTAACAGTTCTAAAAATAGAAAGTCCTATTGGCTGCCGTATCTAATCCTCATAACACATTTTGACTGTCACTATTCACTCCGAATTCTAATTCTGTGGTCTGTAGCACATGTCCAGACTTTAGATTTTCATCTAAATGAATGTTAATTCAGACTCTTTTGAGATGAAAATGAAATGTAATCTGTAGCACGGCCAGAGACAGGGAGTGGAGAAGGAAAGAGAGAGAAACAGGGAGGAACGAGAGCAACTCGAGCATCTGTTTCTTGTTACGGTCCACCTCACTCAAGTTTTCAACATTGAGCTTCAAATCATCTGTTTCCTTCAGCTTCTCTGGTGAGACTGGTCAACTGAAAGAAATGAGGACATTGAGTCTCCGACTGTATTTAATAAATGATGGAGAACGGTAGAATGAAAAATTGGAGACATTTTTTGTTGTTGACTAATTTATAACAGGTTTTATTTATAAACACTAAGTCAAACTAAGTTAATCGTGTTTTTCTCTTTTTCACAAGGAAATTCCCATCTATATTAGGATTCTGTGAACTGATAAATCTGTATGTATGTGTGAGTGTGTGTGGTCTGAGATAGTGATTGGTTCTGTCATTCTGTGTAGGAAGTTGACTCGCCCCCTGTTTCCTCTTGTCCTGTCATTCTCAATTTTGACCACACTACACCTCTTCAGAATGAACACTGCTCACACACTTCAGTGAGGTTTTACACACATATCCGGTGAGAATCAGCACCCAGCAGAAATAATATTTTTTTATGGACAACAGAAAGACAGTTAGTGGTAATTTAATGCAGGACCACATTAGGAAAACAGAGACGATTGTTATACTATGGATTTTTGCATTTTTCTGTAAGATGTTTGTCGTACAGTACTTAAAATCTCATAACAAATCTTATAGTGCATAATGCGTAATTTAGTTAATTTGGTCAACATTCATGCTATAAAATTATGATGGTATGTGATAAATGTAAATAAAGAAATCTAATGTGAATAATTATTATTATTTAATACTTTGTTTAATGTTAGTTTGTACACAACACATTTTATAATCTTTAATGTTAAAGACTAACTTTTTTTTTGTAGCTTTTCATCAGGCCCAAAAACAAGAAAACAATAGTTTTTTAAGGAGAGAGAATTGTTTTGGTTTAAATATTTGCAAATAACTGACAGTATAACAAAAGTAAATTTTTGCATAGATTGTACTGGGAGGCAGAACATTAAAAAGTTTGTTGCATTACTTTGTAACATTTTTAAGCGTTACCCTGCTCTCCCCTGCTTCAGTAAAACATACTTTGGATACTTCAAAGAAAGCATGCTAAACAACTTTAGACATCTGATTTAACAAACATCCAGCATCTGAGAAAGCAGGTCTCATTACAAGTAAATTCTTACTCTGCCACTAGAGCAGCCATTTGTTTCTGTGTGCCCTTTAGGTCTTCCTGGATGACCTCTGACCTCAGCTATCCACACCATTTGGTGCTGGTGTACTGGAGGTCTCAGTGCTTGGACACACACAGACTGTCACTGGAAAAATATTTTACAGACATAGCCATATAAATACATCTTGACACAATGTTTTTGACAAAGAGACATTGATAACCACAACTGTAATATCCCAGTTGATTTTTCACAGCTCAGGAGTCTTGATGGAATTATTAGCTGTTTAATAAAAATTTGTTACAATTAGATACAAATAAGGTGATTGTTAATATACAGCACAAATTTGAAAAAGAAAAAAAAATCTTAACTGCTCATTAAAAATTGCTATTGCGTTTTAAAATGGCATTTAAGTATTTAAGTATGTACAGTAATATTATAGAACTATACCTTGGAAGAATTGAATGAGAAATTTTGAGTTCATTTAGAGATCTTTCAATAGCATCATAAATTAATATAAACTTAAATCTTGGTTTACCTTCTGTTTACTTGTACTTGTGAAGCAACTGAAGTATTACAGAGATTTGTATTCCCATTATCTTTCAGTCCATATCTGAAATTGTGTGCTCACATGTGTGCTTGTGCATGAACTATGCGTTCAGACAACTCTGATGAGGGTCTAAGTTTATTTTTTGGCACGTACGGCGGCAGGTGTGTAAGCGAAGGGCGATCTGAAAAGAAAGACGAACATACAGACACACACATAAAAAGAAGCTTTGATATATTATACCAGGGAAATCAGAGGGAGGTAAAGTCAAGCTTAGTGTTCACAAACACACACACACATACCCGCGCTCCAGCTCTGATCTGATTCTGTTGGATGTTTTTAGAGCTTACACTCACTTCCTCGTAAACATACCCACGGCTCCCGTGGTGATAGCAGGCTTTGACGCGCCGCCAGAAGAGGGCCTCGATGTCTTCACGGAGACGGAGAACAGCGGGGCACACGCACATACGTGCACACACACGTGCACGCTCGCGCACTCTTTCAACTTCACATGTGGCCTCAGTGTGTGCGTGTGATCGCCATGGATACAGAACGGGTCCCATTATATGGCTCTGCTGCTGCTATGGATATAAAATCAAATCCCATTAAAACACCTGGAGAGAGAGAGAGAGAGAGAGAGAGAGAGAGCTAGCGAGAGCGAGGGAGGCTGGGAGTACTGTAGGGCACACCCTGATGATTAAGCCCCTGGCTGGTGCAGGGTTTGCCGCGGTCCACTGAACACACAAAATCCACACATACTCACCCTATACCCAACAAGTTTATGAGAGAGAGACTTACTGACAGTTTCACTATACAGAGTGTGGGAACGGCAGACCAAATGGAGGAAAGCACACAGAGGAGGGAGACTACGGGAAAAGAGAGGCTGAAAAGGAGCAAGTCAATTTATAGCAATAGCTCAACCAACATTAATGTCATTCCGAACATGTTCTTTTTTGTGGAAGGCAAATACGTTAGGTAAAATGTGCTTGCACATTCTTGTCTATGCAACAAAGATTGACAGTCAACAAGGGTTATAAAAGGAAAAGGAAGTGTACCATAAAAGTTCAAAAACTTGATTTCTGAGGCCATAAGATAACTTTGTGTGAGGTGAAAAACTAAATCTAGGTTATGCTAGGTAGATCTAAAGTCTTGTCTTTCATCATTCCATCAAATCATTTCGAAAGGGATTTTGAAATGATGTTGAGTAAATGATGACATGAAAATGATGTATTTTTATTTTGGGTGAACTATACCAAAATGTTTTTTAATGAACAGATAAAAGTCTTTATGGACGACATAAATTCAGTCCAGTGACTCAAGAAAAGTGTGCTAACATATTTAATTCATTATTGTTGATTAGTTGAAGTCTGTATGCATTTAGCTCAAAAGGAAATCTAAGAGTCATTCGTTCTGAAATCAGACCTAATTGGTTACACTGTGTGTCTTTGATTCAGTAAAACAAACCGGCTCATAAGAATCTTTTGGAATCAGAAGCAGACTTCACTGGTTATGCTGTATGTTTTTGATTCCCCAAAAGGAATCAGTTCGTAAGAATCATTTACTCTAGAATCAGACTGCACGGTCATTCTGTAAAGTGAGCAGTTGTGTGACGCCACTGAATACATTTCTACATTGGCAAATAAATGTGCGTTAATGTTGTGCATTATTTTCTCTGTTATATTATATAATTATTATATATGAATGTGGTTTGGAAGAATACAGTAAGTTTGTCCATCTCAAGGAAGGAGAATATCTTACACAAACTTGCCATTTCTTTTAAACCCTGATTTGAAATCATCTTTAATCTATATTTCACCATTAGATCCAGTAAGATCCAGTAAGTAATCAAATATATAAATTACATTTCACACAGTCTCCAGTTTTCTGCAGATCCAGATGACTGAGGTGTTGATGGGTCGTATTTGGCTTAGACAGGCCTTGCATTCTCCATCCCTCTAACACTCATTTTGTCCTCCTTTCTTTCCTTTCACCCTGCACATACCCCTCCAGCGGCAGTTGTGGCTGTTGAACATATGGAGAAAATTGAGGGAAGTTGAAAATAAAAGGAAAAATGTGAAATAAAATGTGCGAGTGGAACCCTCTCCTCAGGGCAGGGTAGACCTCTGCTGGCTCTCAGATCATACAAAACCTCTTTAACAACAGCAACAAAAATTGGTTTAAAATGCAGCAGAGAAATGTCAGACACTTGGACAAGTTAATGCTGTCATACCAATTGAATGATAAAATACATTTAACTTATTTAAAGGATCTGCATGTATTTGATTTGTTGGCGCACCAGCGTTGTTATTCGTAACTAAAGTAGTATAAAAGTGGTTTCCAGTAATTGAAATCAAAACGGAAAGTATAATTCCAAAAAAACAGAAATGTTATGAAAAACTTCAAAAAATGAAATGGCATCTCTTAAATCGTGAGACACGCTATTTCTGCATGCTAGCAGATAGGAGAACTAGCAGCAGCCCTTGCATCTACAGGTGGGTGATGCGAGTGTGAGAGGTTAGGCCATGTTCGCTCTCTCTCGGTTTTACACACCCTCACAAACACACACACACACAGGCAATCTGCGGTTTCTCAGCAGGATGCAGAGATTATTTTATCACTGCAGGATTCCGGGACATTCCTGCTGGACTTCCGAGCGTTGGTGGGATAAAAGCATAAGCGAATCCCGCCGCTCTTACTTGGATTTCACTCCCCGGGCAACGCTTCTGTTTGGCCAACAGGCTGCGGGCCCCAGGCCGGTGGTGAGAGGCAGGTTTTAAAGGCCCGAGTGTATTTATAGTCATTTCCCAACATCGCTGCACAACTCCAGCACAAATACATTACAAATTCACACTCCTAGAGCGCCGAACACACACACACACACACAAACCCCCAAATTTTGCATGCAAACTTCAGAGTAAAAAGATTCTGAAAAAAATAGCACAGTGTGTGTTTGTGATAGTGTGTTCCGTGGAGACAGGAAGAGAGTGAGACTGAAATGGTGAGAAATTCTGCAAACCTCAATGGGGTCCTACAATAACAATATTAAAGTTTTGGGCCCTCTGATCATTCTCCATTTGCACATCAGCCCTTTTCAACTGGGTAAAATGAGTCAGCTTCAAAGGCACAGTGCAGATGAATAGAAGCATAGAGAGAGACCGCTGACCCAGCAGGGTCAAAGAGAACAAAACTATACTTCACCTCTGACTCAATCATATACACTACAGTCCTGCCATATGCAACTCCCATCTAATTCAGGACTATTGTATCGTATTGTACTGTATTAAGTGACCCTGGACCACAAAATTAGTCATAAGTAGCATAGGTATATTTGTAGCAATGATCAACTATGCATTGTATGGGGGGAAATCATCTTCCATGACCATATTTTGTAAATTGCCTTCTGTGAATATATTGAAACATTGTATTAGTGATATGCTTTTCTAAGGTCTTAAAGGCGATTTTCTCAATATTTAGATTTGTTTGCACCCTCAAATTCCAGATTTTCAAAGAGTTGTATCTCAGCCAAATCTGATCCTATATCCTAACAAACTATACTTGAGTGGAAAGCTTATTTATTCATTCTTATGCTTTTGGTTGATGATGCATATTTTATTTTCGTTTATTTTATTATCAGTTCTCCCATTTGCAGAAGTTGAATTCCGGACAGTTAAATGTTTTATTTGTGTTTTGTTCTGTTCTTTTCTGGTCCTGCCATATGTAGCTCTGATCCATATTACAGTCCTTCTGTATGCAACTCCCATCCAATTTAGAGTAGTAGAATAATCTGTTGTGTTCTATTCTATTCTATTCTATTATATATTCTATATATCATATCATAACATATGCACTCCTTACATGTTGAGTATTGTTCTGTTCTTGTCTACCACAGTCCTTTCTTGTGCAGCTCTTATCCAATTCTGTAGATAAATTGAATGTAATGCATTCTATTTTGGTCTCAATCTATATGCAGTTGTACTTTGTTCTCATCTGTTCTGTCAGATGTCTGTACAGTCCTTCCATGTTCAGCTTTTATCCAATTGAGTTACGTTAAGTTGAATGTAAATTGTTCTTTTCAAACCTACTTGTCTGTAAATATCAAGTGCTCCTTCAGATTCTAATTAATTATTTCAGTTGTGCTTGATCAGGGTTGGAGCTGAACATTTCAGGAACGTAGATCTTCAGGAACAGGATTGGGCACCTTGCTATAAAACCTCAATCTTCACTATTGTTAATGTTTGGCTCTTCATGAATGAGTTTTTAGTTTTTTATTTCTTTTCTTTTTTTTTACACATTAAATTTATTGGTGAAAGTTGTTATATAATCAACACTATTTGTCAGTCAGCTGCTAGTGTGTGTCTGTTTGTGTGTGCTGTGCTGGCTAGTGTTAAATGATGGTCATGGTTAGCTGACCATGAGAGGAACTGGACTGAAACGGTCAGTGAGTGAAACTTTACTTGTGGCTTA
This sequence comes from Puntigrus tetrazona, assembly GCF_018831695.1. Taxonomy (NCBI): domain Eukaryota; kingdom Metazoa; phylum Chordata; class Actinopteri; order Cypriniformes; family Cyprinidae; genus Puntigrus; species Puntigrus tetrazona. The sequence goes on along the minus strand of NC_056721.1, from coordinate 9,743,029 downwards.
CTGTGAACACGAACAGACAACATATACAGTACTCTAAGCATAACACATAGTCATGCAAGTTTTGAGGACAGATCAACACTCTTGAGTATTCTATCAGACCAATTACCAAACAAATGACTCTTATGAACTGAACACATTATATAGCTAACATGACTATGACATTTTAATTTTTGCATCATATTATCATTTCAAACATGCCTTGTTTAGTACTTGTTTTACATGTATTTTTAATTCTCATTGACATTTTGAGAGACAATTAAATGTTTCCTTAACAGTAATAACGAAACGGTTATTAAAATGTAATCATTTAGTTCTTAAAGATTCCTATTGCTGCGTTAAAACAAACCATGCTTTACTCATCATTTAGAGCAGCTTTAGCTTTAGACAGGAAATGTAAATGGATTAATTATAGATTATACATTAAAAAAACAAAGAAATTATCCTGAAACGGATCATCTAGACATGAGCACTCTCCCAGTCCTTCACACACACTATATATATATATATATATATATATATATATATATATATATATATATATATATATATATATATATATATATATATATATATATAGCCGGTGTGGCCAGGCTTGGTCAGAGTGACACATAGTAAAATTTTACAGGTGCAGTGAGGCGGGTAATTGGTGTGTTAATTCGTCCACGAGCGATCAGTGCAGTCTAATGAAATTTCCACTGGTGTTCTCTTACATCCTGCAGGTCAGGAGGCAACTTCCTGTTTGGATAAGAAACGCTTTAAAGAGAGCAAAGAAGGAGAGAGAGAAAAGGGCATACTTTGACTTTCAGCTGTGCTGGACTGGGCTGAGGGTAAAGGGGATGGATGGAATTTCAATTTGCCGCTAACCACCCGCATAACTACCTACATACACACACTTACACACACACATGCTTCTTGGATCCTTGTCTGCAGGGGTTGAAAAGATCACAAAAGGAGAGTTTGTGTGAATGTCTGAGAGCCTGTGAGCATTCGACCAATTAATGCTGCAGGTGGACAAACGCACCTGAGGGCTTGAGACACACGCTTCATTTGACCCCCTCCCAAAACTGTCTTGAATTAATCGAAGAGCTGCTTGACTGCTTAAAACAAGCTTTTGTTTTCAAGTTAAAATCGGTCTTGTCATCAAATCACTCAGAAACTGTGTTTGTGCGTATGTGTGTGATCATCTGAGAGGAGTTGAGAGGCTCCTGTTGAGAAGACATATGTGTAAGAGCCTGACATTTGACCCTTGACCTTTGTATGGAATTTACACACATACACTCATTCCAGCTGCTGAGGAGAGATCATTGCCACTGTTACGCTGCCTCAGTATTGATTGATACTGATTGATGAGTTCTAAAGTTGTGCTGTGCTCTTATGCCAAAGACAATATAAAGAGGAAGAGACAATATGCATGTTGAAAAATGAATGAGAGACATTGTAATGCTCAGTAAAACCTGCTTGGCAATGGAATTTCCATGTTTAGAAGGAAACAGAAGCATTTTTGATACAGGTGTATTTCATTTTTATACACATTTCAAATATACAAATTGAATTTTTTTTTTTTTGCCTTTTTTTTTTTTTTTTTTTAATACTGTTAAACAAAATATGACTATGAACAAAATCTAAAAGTATTTAATCTGGTATCATCATATGACTCAAAATATTTGGTTTTGTTAACGATACTATGTTTCATAAACTGACAGTGAACTTTTTATATATTAATCCAGGTTAATGGTGATTTATATTTTTATATATATATATATATATATATGTATGTGTGTGTGTATATGTATGTGTGTGTGTGTGTGTGTGTGTGTGTATATATATATATATATATATATATATATATATATATATATATATATATATATATATATATATATATATATATATATATATCTGTTTTTGCATATGAACTCTTAATTTTTTAATTGATATTAATTAATTAGTTATTTTATTCTATTAGTTCATAAATATTCAGTTTTGCAAAATGCGTTTTTACAACTTGAAATACTACAAACGTATTAATATATATAAATTAACATCAGCCTTAATGCTGTAAATGTACTGCTCATTATGTCAGGATCCCTCCTGCTAACAACATATTGCTTTGAATTGTGAAGTGTTACCAAAACGTGTTATGAAACATAATTTTGTTTTGGAAATTTAAGTAGATTTCGCGTTATACTGTCCCTGAGATTTGAGTCTCTTTGAGGTTGTGTGTGTATTTGTGTCTTGATACCATCTACACACTTCAGAGCTACATTTGCCCTAAAATCCATCTACAACATATGAGACCAGATGTACTTGTACTGCTTTAATGGGTGATGGGACTTTGCATTCAAGGGTGCAGTGCTGAAAAGCTGTTGTTCCTGCGTCGTCGATCAGATCCTGTGATGTGCAGACCATTCTTTCACGCTCAAGCACACACGGTTAACTGCTACAGTCAGTGACATTGACATGCATGGAGTCAAAATTTACCAGATCAGCTTTCCCCTCTGGGAGGAAACTTTATAGGAGTGGTCACTTTTCCCTCTTTGTCTCCCTCCTGAAGAGGAACGGTCCGAAAGTGAATGGATTTTATATAAATATGATGGAGATATCATGTGTGTGACCAAGCCCAGTGGAACAGTAATCAGGGAGATCTGGTCAGCTTACACACACCTGGTTCTTCTGCTTTAAACACATGAAACGCTCATACATGTACACGCACTTATAAAAGGATCTGCTGAATTATTATTATGTTCTTAATGGATCGTAATTTAGTTAAAATTGGTAATAAAAGACTTTCATATAGTTGGCTGCATGCTTAAAGGTATCGTTTAGCTAAAATTGATAACCTTGTCATAATTTACTCTGATGACAACACTGAACGTGTGTGACTTTCTTTTATTGTTTTATTATACAAAAGGGGTGGGGAAAAAAATTCTTTCTATGCTGTTTTCCATTAAATTATGATAGAGAGGGTGTTTCACTGTTCAAAAAATAAGCAATAGCAATAAAAATAGTAGTGTTAAGATTATAAGCAAAGAGTCTTTTTGTCACGAAAATGGACAGACTTTGATGACTGTGGATGACTTTTGTGGTGTCATCATTTATGAAGATAGAAAATATCAATCCCCATGCATTTTATTACAATGAAAAGAAATGGCAGCATTGATATGAGTTCTGCAAGTAAAAAATGTTTTTTTTTAATATATATACATATATAAATAAGAAAGATTTCTGCAATAAATTTCACAATGTAAAGGAAAATGTCATTTAATTCAACTTTAATCCCGTGTTACTTTATTATTTGTGAAAACTGTAATTGTCACAAATGCAACACATTTACTTTAGTTATTATTTGTTTAAGGAAGTAATAGGTGTAGTTGTCTATATGGACACACTAATGTAAAAATATTGTTGATCATTTTTGGGACCAGCTTTGATCCAAATGACAGATAACAGAAATTAAATTAATTCATATTGAAACACTAGGGGGAGCCAGTCACCGTTGTCTCTGTCTCTTTCTCTTATCATAAATAGACATTTGGTAATATAACGAGATGGATTGGCAGCATTGCTTTCATTTCTATGTAATAAACCTTACTGTAGACTACAATGGAAAGTATTTGCTTAATATAATAAGATGAACTAGCCACACTCCTTGAATGCCTCTTGTATTTGTTTTTTTTTTATTATTAACTTGTACAGTGACAAAGTGTTTGCGGTTTAGCAATATGAATAATTTAATCAATTAGTTAAGTAAGACATAGTTTTATGACAATGAATTTTGTGCGTTTCAAAACAGGAAATTCAGTAGTCTTACTGTCTCAAATGACCGCAGAGTTAATTTACAGTTTGCTTTGTGATTTAATAAATACAAAGCATTTCCTTTGCCCGGTTCTTTTGAACAAGGAAACACGGTTGCACTATCCAACAAGCACAAAAGGGATCTCCTTCATCTGAAACTTCATTAAATGTAGGCGGTCTAAAAAAGACTGAAAGGAACATGAGGTTGCGTTTGAAGAGAGACTGTTAAAATGTTTGGGATATTTTTCACTGCGTTGGATTCAAAAATACCCTAAACCAAAAGCCACATTCTACGGAAAGCTTTCAACCCATAGAGAAATCAAACATTTGCAAAAACATGGAAACATAATCATGCTAATCATAAAATCAGGACCAAAATGTCAATCAATTCTTTTTTTAAGTTCTGCTCTAAAAACGGTTCATTTCATCTAGTAATTGAAAGGACTGATATTTTTGTTTTTGTAATTAGCCGTTTTTAGATAATGAGTAATGAAAGATTTGCCACTTTTATAGTATATAAAATAAACATACTGTTTGCCGAATGCAAATCACGGATGATCATTCAGGCCTTCTGTTTCTGATCCATCTTGTTATTTTGTTGATTCATCTTTTTCATGATTCAAATGGGATATTCTTATGAAGAGAGAGGGAGAGTTAAAACGCGAATCGATTTTCCACATGGTCACTTTCATTTTGATTTGGGCAGTCATATATGAAATGCATAAACCTTTTTTTAATCCATATGAAAATAGTTCAAGATTGTAAATTATCCTGTCCAAAGGAATTGAATGTTTGCCCCTCAGTCTGGCCTCTCTCTCTCCTTTATCTGGACAGAGCTGGGTATACACTGGCCCACAAAGCCCTGCAGGGCTGTTTGGACATGCTGTGTGTGTGTGTGTGTGTGTGCAGTGAAAAAAGAGGAAGAGAGAGTGTGTATGTGTGTGTGTGTGTGTGTGTGGTGTGCAGATTTTTCAAAGCCACAGACTAAATAACAAATATTGAAGAGACAGGGTGAGAGCGCATACATACATATACACGCTCTGGTCTCTGGATGACTTAAATATGCTATTTCTGGATGCCCAGTCTACGTTTGTTTTCTTAACCATGGCAGAGATCACATAAGCACACATAAGCACCAGATTCATTCAGGGATAATCCCCCAGAAAATATAAATTTTGTCATCATTTACTCACCTTCATGTCGTTCCAAAACGGTACGAATTGTATTTTTCTGTTGACGTTGAGCATAAAAATTTGGTTGAACATATACATACAAACACAATAAATGGAGCTTTGAAGAAAAACAACAAAAAAAGTCAAATTAAAGTGTGTAGAAGTCGTTCATATATTTTCCCCTTCAGTGAGTTGGTAAACTGCCAGGACTGAACCGTGAGTTGATATGAAAATTTATCGTTCAAACCAATGTGAACAAAATCAGTCTATTTACTGAATAATTTGTTCAGAAGTTGAATAATAACTTAAATTTTGGCCTATTCCTTACACAAATCTATCATATCAAGCAGTCCTGAGCCATTCTTATTATGATTTTATGGTTTTGTGGCCTTTTTAAAGCTTGAGCTCTCCAGTTTCTATGATTTGCAATTGTAGAAAGAAATAGATTGCCTGGAAAATTCCGCGAAATATTCCTGTTTGCATTTGGACATTTTAAATGACCATCTTTTACATTTTTAAATGACCTTTTCTATTTGAAATGAGTAATTCAATTTAAAATTGAGTACTAGTGAGTACTAATCTTCTAAAGGCTAATGTTTGTCCAGGCGACAGATTACCAAATATTTCTTGCTTCCCCCAGATACATACACAGATATCGTCTTCTTTATATCTCATCCTTACTGTCTGCGAAAGCGTAAGTTATGCGTAAGCCTGTGTAAATATGGTCAGGCTACAGCGGGCCAGCAGGGTCTGGTTTATTGAGAGGAAGAAAACAGTACACAATTGAAAATATGGAAGCTGCTGGATTTATGCGGAGGGCATTAATGATTAAATTACCTGCAGACAGCATCATAAATATCTGTTCACATTTTACAGTGTCAGCCAACCAAACAACAGCTGTCCATGTCACATCAGAAACAGAGAACTAACTGGTCCTGGGTTGGAGTTCAGGATTTGAACTCAATCAAATACAAGGTTTTGTAGAATTTCACAGCAGTGGTTTTCAGTTGATATATAGATATAGAATTGGCTTAATTGCCAGTTACGAGGAATTTGTTTTGGTGACAGAAGCTCTGCAGTGAGACAGAATGACCGGACAAGGCATAGGTAATAATAAGAATAATATACCAATATACAATACACTTACCCACTCTTACCGCCCTGAGTGTGCTGACATCAGTCCACCATTGTGTTGACTCTGGTGCAGGAGAAGACGAGATGTCTCAGACTGAGCAATTGAGGCGTTTTGCTGGATGTAGTAGTAATAATAATAATAATGAATCGACATCTGAGTTGCTGAAGATGCCGAGGGTTTAACGTTATTTTCATTTTGAAGGAAATAAGCCCATCCTGATCTGCCTAAATGCTGTTCACATAAATCATTTGTGATCCAGCTTCATTTACAGAAGTGCATGTGTAAGGGTTGTTATTAATCTTTGCTAATCGCTTTTACTAATAATATGCTATTTATGCTGGTTTACAGTCTTCTTGTCACCTCAAAGAAGAGAGGGGTGCGGTCAGCATAGCTCATTAGCATTTAAAGCAACCTGGCTTGAAAACAGCTGCTTTTGACAAGAGTGTTTTTAACACTGCCACTGAGAAATTTTAGACTTTTCATTAAGACAATAAAGAATCCTACCAACTTGGGAAAATGGGCATCCGATGACTCCTTTAAAATGAGTTTGTAAATTAAAATTCAGACCCTATTTACTAGGAACACTACCGGTAATCAAAAGGTGAACATTTGTAATGTAACAGTAATGTAAACAATGTTCATTTTAAGCAAGAAATGTAGTAATTTAAACAATAGTTGGAAGTTAGGTTAAATTAACATTTATTAATATGTTAAAGGTATATTTCCAGTTGCTATATTTCTTGCTTAAAATGAACACAAAATAATAAGTTGAAAATAACCTGCATTAACACGTTCAATAACATTTAATAAGCTCCAAAAATATATTAAACAATATTTTTTTTATTCTTAGTGTTATGATTATTGCTGATGCCTTTAGAAAATATGTGTCTGATTTATAATTTCCAACCTATTTTTGGTTCATTTGGAAAGTGGGTTGGAAATAAACGCTTAAAAATATGTCGAATAAAGTAGACAACTTCTAGAGAATTACTTGTAGAGGTTCAGCTAATAGCATCAGCTCCCCCCTGTGCCCAGAACACTGTTAGGATTGTTTCTGTCTCCAGGCAGCAGAGGGGAATGTTGTAATAGTGATAATGGTAATCTGGTGGGTGCATTGAGGGTAATTGTAGATGATTTGCAGATGACAAAAAGAAAGAAGAAAAAAATAATGTTGAAACCAGTACAGGCCAAATGATGTCATTTTTGGGCTTTAATCTGGTTTTGTTGTAGAAGGGTGAATTCTCTGGAAGCTTTTGAACTTCATTGGCACCTTCAGTCCTGTATCTAATCTCTCCCTAATTCTCTTTTCCTTTTAAAATGGAAATGATAAAAATGATGGAATTTAGTGTGAATGTGTCAGTGCCTGTGTGCAGTTTGTTTGAAAGTGTGTGTGTGTGGCCTTTTCTGGCATGACTGAGATGGTAAAGCCATCAGAGGGGAGTGACAGTGGGTGACACTCTCTACAGGGAGCTGAAAGCTAATACAAGACCAGCTTTAATTAGCTACCTAATGGATTTCACACCCTCCAACACATAATCACACAATACTGAATACATGCAAGAGCAGGGGGGGTAAAGGCTTTTATCACAGTTTTCTTTGTGGTCATCTTTTGTGTGTAAATATAGTTCAGAAGTCTAAGATCTTCCTTGCCGTTGTCGCCATATGGATTGATGCTTAATATTTGGCGGTATTATCGACTTGATTGCACAGAAACTATTGGATTGGATTGGAACATTGCTGTTTTCTCCAAAGCTGCTTTATAAAATTTACACAGTTATTAAACAAAATTGAATCAACAATGAACTGACTTTAATTGAAAAATGTACAGTTTGCTGTTGTCCTCTTTTTTTTAGAGCTGCTTAACAGCAGAAGTAAAACATGTTTGCATCACTGAAACATAATTTAACACAATCTCACATAAAGCACTATATAAATAAAGGTGACTTGACTTTAGTTAAAATGCTTTAAAAACATGAATAAAAAATAACAAATTATTTTAGCATATTAGCTATTAAAAGCATCTTGTGTACTCTAATGGAAACAAAATAAATTTGAACTTTGAAACCTTGCCATTATAGGAATGAATTACATTTTAAAATACATGAAAATCTGTTCTTATTAACTGTAAAAATATTCCATAATGTTATTGTTTGTAGTATATTTTGATGATCTTATCGACGCCTTTTCAAAATCGTGTAGAAAAATCGTAATTATTCCAAACTTTTGACCAGCAGTATATGTGTTAATGAATTCATTTTAAACTCTTTAGTATTTTAGCACAAATGTGGCATTAATTATACTAATAATCTACCTTTAAACTCTAAAACTTTGTAGAAAACTTCCATCCATTTCAAAAAGATGTGCCAGTAATAGCCGCAGACGTTTGGGAAGTTTGAGAGATAGATGTGTCACAACACATGTCCTTACTATGTGCCATTTAGTTCTGCCGTCACGTTTCTCTTTTCACTGCATGTCTGTTTGTGTGTACTGTATGGGTAAGTGGGTGCATGAGATTTTTTACTAATGAAATCCATAATAGGCCCTTTTTACTGCACATTTCTGGTGTCTTTATGTGGTCGCTGTTCCACTTTATAATCTGCCTGGTTATTTTGATGTATAAACTTGGTAACACAGGCATTGCGCCATTAACAAATGCCACCTCTCTCCCCCTCTCTCTGGTTCAGAATAGAAATGCTAACGTGTCAAAAGAAGTCTTTTCCCTGCGGATGCAATTAAAATCTTAAGGGAAATGCAGTTCCAAAACAGGAATGTGTTCTCCTGCCTCTGCGTGTGTGTGTGTGTGTGTGTGTGTGTGTATTGATGGAGAATGTTTACATAATAAAATCCTTTCCACTTTTTTTTATAAGTAATCCAATCAGATATGTCAGATTGTAATACCTCAAAACAGAGTGTCTCCAAATTAGTAGTTTGAAGAGAACAAAGAATCAAAGAAGCAGCCAAGTCACATTTCCACACACCTCAAACGTTTTTTCTTCTATTTTTAAGCATGAGGTTAATTCTTTCACCATAGCTTTAAAATATTGATTACACTTCCAGATTTTAAAATTTAACTTGGAAATGCAGTTTAGAAGTTTACTTTGGCATGATTCATCTTGATGTAATACATTTAAACAACCTAGGTTCATTATAAAAATGTGAACCTCCATAAACTCCAGAAACATAGCTCATATACATATAATTTGCTTTGGTTTCCAGCTGAAATGAATATTAGTGTCAGTTAAACTAAAACAATGTTTATCCCTTTTCACAAATTGTTGCAACCCAGAATTTAACATTTTACTGTTAATGTTAATGGTATCAGTATGCACCTGGGGTCTGAGAGTAACAAAATATTAATTCTCTGTAAGTTGCTTTACATATGGAAGACTAAAGATTAATGCTGTTTTATGTTGGAAATATACCCTACACCAAACTCTAAAACATACATAGAACATCATAGAACATAACAACTCTCACCATACATTTCATTCCTGAACTGCAGCTATATACACAAGCACCAATGTAATGAAACATTGCCAGATTTACGTTTGTCAGTTTCTGATGAAACTGAACATGATTTTAGTGCCAAAAGTCAAAGTGTTGTGAAACATGCATCACAGGCATGTTTTTTTCCAGTGAGTCTGGGATGTATTTGTATATGTGAGCACATATGCGATTTGAGAGCTTTTATGAAGGGTATGACTTTCAGTGAATAATAATGCTTAATCTCAAAGCCATTTTTTTTGTATGGCTTTATGGTGTTTTATGGTAGCATCCATCCCCGTTCTCATTGGTTTTATGAAAAAAAAAAAAAAAGTCACAAGAGATTAAAATGAACTTGAGTGAATGAGAACATCACTAAAAGTATGAAAGATATGACCTTCAGATGTAAAATATTTACTCCACCTGGTTGCTTTATCTTCAAAGATCCATTCTTATTATTTTACAATACAGACAAATACTATACCAGAGTCACATGTCCATTACTTTACTGTGTGTGTATGTGTGTTTAGCAACAGTTTTCCACATTAACGATAAGGATAACTTCTGCTGCATAAAAATATACAGTTTGAGCTTCACAGGCGCCCCATTTAATCACTTACTCATTCCCCTCTGTCTCTGCTTCAGTGAAATCTCTCTGCTTGTCTGTAGGAGACTGAAAGAACCATGTCAGATACGAAGAAGGGGAAGGAGAGAGAGAATACACGCTTATGCAAACACTGTGGTTTTCCCTTAAAATCCTGTGAGGGAACAATATGGAGAAGCTGACCCACAAATAACCCACAAAATATTTTAGCGAGGATAAACATAGTCATATATCTAAACACGTAGTATCAGTGACTTAACCACAACCAGGTAACTTTAACATATTCTGTAGAAAATGATCGTATGTAACACTTAGCTGGATTCTTCTGAACGTGTGTTAGCTGACAGAAAGCAGCAGTGCAATGATATGGACTCGTTTTGTGTGTATGTGATAATGAGTGACATCTCCGGGGATCCCATCACATAAAGATAAAATAGGGGTGACATGCATGTGTTTCAGGCCTGTCTGGAGCCGTTCAAGCGTAGAGTTATCGCACATAGGCGAGTCGGAGTGACGGGGCTGATAGCATGAGTGCCGCTTTCATGGAGCAAAGATGATACGCTGCTCTTTATGTCTGATGTCACTGAGACACTCGCTGCGCTGTGTGTGTGTGTTAATGTGGTTGTTGACCTCACAGTCAGACTCATGAGTGTGTTTGAGTGTGTGTGACATTTGAGATTCTTGCTGAAAGACTCAAGAGGGTTCAGAGTGACGGAGGAAGGAGCAGAATTGTCTGTGTGTGACAGGATGAAATATGGAATAGTTCACCTAAAAATGACAATTCTGACCCTCGTGTTTATGAAAAATGTCAACGTCGTTCAAACATTTTTAATCTAGACATGGACTAGATGGCAATATGTTTAATACACACACATACTCTCATGCATGCATACACATGTTCAGCAGAGATGCAATTTTGCTAAAAAAAATAAAAACAGCATTATTATGAACTATTATTACAATTATTTAAAATATAATTTATTCCTGACATGACAGAATTTTCAGCAGCCATTATTTTAGTATTCAGTGCCAGATGATCCTTCAGAAATCTAATATGCTGATTCAGTGCTTTAAAAAGATTTCTTCGTATATTCAAAACATTTGCTGCTTAATAATTTTGTGTAACTGTGATGCATATTTTATTAGAAAGAACTTTTTGCAAATTTTTGCAACATTATATGTCTTTACTGTCACTTTTGATTAAAATAATGCCACCTTGCTGAATGGCAGTATTATTATTATTAAAAAAAAAAAAAAGAGAAAAAGATTTTTGTAAGCATTGCATATGGACTGTTTATATGCCTTGCATGAGGATCATCATATTTGGGAGTCCATAGCATCAAAACGTTTGATAACCCATACTAGACCGTATATGATGTGGACATAAAAAAAAAAGTACTTTATAACTGTAATGACCTAACTGAGTGGTTTGTGGAGGTCATTTCATTTTTCTTGCTTTTGCTCATTTTCTTCATGCTTTTCACAGTCTGTAAATGCTTTGGCAAGTAAGAAGCCAATATGAGCCGAAAAATTAAATAAAACAGAGAGCGAGCGAGCAAGTAAGCGAGTGAGATTCAAAGACCACCTCTTTGTTTCTTGATAGCTTTCACAGATGTTAAACACCAACCGCTCACTCCGAGCTCTTTATTAGCGCCTGATGCCTTTTAGAACATGAGCATGAAAACAGCTCACACACACATTTCCCCTCTCTCTTTCTCTGTCACTGTCTTTCCATTCATCCTTTGGCTTTTTCTTTCACACAAACCCACAAATGGCCATATTTACTCTGCCCAAAGTTACTCTGTGTGTGAAAATGTCCAATACTGTGCCATGTTTCCCTCTTCAGAGAGTCAGATTAAAACATGCTGTGTCATTAAGGTCCATGAGAAACATTTCTCAAGATTTGCTTTCCTCTGAAAGTGTGTGTGTGTGTGTGTGACATCTTCTTGCTTAATTTATTTAGCCTTAAAACAGTAAAATAATGAATTCCATAAAGTTGGACCCAGACTTACAGTGGGTGGGTAATGATGTTATTCATGTTTGTAATTGTCTGTGTGTGTGTGTGTGTGAGTGTGTGTATGTTTGTGGGTTGGGGCTCTTATGAAGCTGAACTAATGCGGCTCTGTTGTAAATCACACTAATAAGGCCGCAGCCGATCACACACTCACTCATTCCTCTCTTTCCTCATCCCTCGCTCGCGCTCTCCCCCTTTCCTCTCCTCCGTCGGCCAATAAATAACCTCCGGCCTGGCTGCGGACATAACGCTCACACTACAAAGGTTCGCTGTCCCATATTTTCTGCGTAACGAAGTCTGAAAAGGTAGGAGGGACTGCTGCTATCAGCAAATGAAATGCCATAAATGTGATTCATGAAGGAATGAAGGCGTCCGCTTATTCCTCCATCTTATCGCTCTATCACCGGCTCCTGCTATTTTTTTCCCGTACTTTTTTCCTACTTGATCCCAATTATCTTTCGCAAGTGTTCTGCTCAGAGTTCCCGTAGTATTCCCTGAGGCCCCGCCCACATTTGGCACGTTGCCACGGGGACAACTGTCTGAGAGAATGTTCTCATGTCTCATGATGTCATAAATTATCGAAACCGCTTCCTTCTCCACTAATCAGAGGAAGATAGAGATGTCTTCCCTGCAGACAGATGGAGAGGGGAGGAGAAAGGGGGAAGATGATGTTTATGAGAGAAAGTTAGAAAGAGACAGAAAGAAAGGATGGGAGTACAGGGTCTGCTGTGATACTGAGCTGTTGATTTGGTGTGTGTGTGTAATAAATGAGTCAATAGTTAAAAAAACTCATGATGGGATCTTAGTGTCTGGAGCTTTTTGTTCATAAAAAGTCTCACCAAAACTGTTAAATATTGTGAAATACTATTATAGTTTAAGTGAACAGATTTTGTGTTGTAATTTATTCCTGCGATGACAAAGCTGAATTTTCAGCATCATTATTCCAGTCTTCACAATCCTTCAGAAATAATTCTAATATGCTCATTTGTTGCTCATGAAACTTTTATCACTATGACTGAAAACAGTTTTGTAGAAGCTTACATTTTTTTTTCCCTTTCTTTGAATTAAACATTCAAAAGAACAGCAGTTAAGATAAATCTTTTGTAGCAGTTTAAGAAGTCTTTGATTGTCTTTTATTAATTGCCACCTTTTAATAATTTTGTGCATCCCGTGAATTAAGATATTAATATCTTTCAAAAAACATTTTCGTACAGTAGTGTCAGATTGGAAAATCTACAGTTATTTGCAGTCTTCGTTTATCACATATAATCTCTTTCTATATTTCTTTATTGGCAAATAAAGTAAAATAAAGTAAATTGCTTCACTTTATTTTTCATGCAGTAAATCTTAATAGAATATTATCTGAATCCTAAGCAGCCACAGTATTTGTGTGTGCTAACCATGATACTTTTTCCCTATAAATACAGTAGAAAATTTAAAATAACAGCATTATTTGAATGTCCATCAGCTTATTGTTTCTCAGTAACTCCTCTCAACTACTCTCAAAGTAAGTGCAAAATGCTCAGAGAATATCTTTATCTGTTAATACCATCTTAAGCCCTCTTGAATTTTATTATACTGCTCGAGCTTACAATCAAAAACAGATTGTTACTCCCTTTAATCAGCTTCTCTACCAACGGTTATTTAACTAAATTTGTGAATGGTCAGGCAACGACAATCATTATATACACACACGCCACTCCAAAACTCAGTGCCAAGGGGCAAGAGCGTGCACATGTAATCGACCATATAAATATGGGATTCTATTTACGTTTTTTTAACTTTTAAAAATGTGAAATAGTTTTTCTTTGATCTAATATTAAAGCAGCATGCTTGACCTTTGCTTGTGTTTAAGAAAGTTCAATGGGAGTTGCAAAATATAAATCTGTATGTGTTTATTGTTGAGTGCATGTGGTTTATGTACATGTGTGCTGTACTCTTGAACATCCATATGGATTTTTATTCATTATGCTTCAGCTAATAAACCTCAGGACATTAATGTAGTGTTAATCCAGGTGCTTCCAAACAGGCAGCCATTACATTTCTCTCCAGTCATGACCTTCCTATCTCAGCCTCATTAAGTCTGGAGTAAAACCTCCTACCTACCACAACCACAGACAAAATACCAACCTCTTGCTCTCTCTCCAGGATATCATGAGTGTTTTTGTAAGCCCAGCTAATTAGTTTCTCTCTCTCTCTGGCTCTCTGTATGTTTAACTGGTCATCAGCGGTCGTAAATGTGCTGTTGATTTGGTTACTTCCTGAGACAATGGCAAAATTGTTTTATGTGCCATTCAATTAGCAGCTGCTGCTGGGCTGCTCCATCTGGAGCTCTTTACGCTGAGAGAGTGATGAGGAGAGAGAGAAGTGCAAAGCCACAACCTCCGCTGATGGAGGACGAAATGACAGGGAGAACCGTGGCGTCCCCAAAACCCTGAGTCCAAACGAGGGGAAGGAGAGGGAAAGTCTCAGGTCCTTCAGGTGCCTGACCAACCTATATGAAGTAATTCGTATTTTAGCGAGAGACAAAATACATACCAGCAAGTACATATCACTGCAGTTCCCAAAAGAAATGGACACTATAGGGGCAGTAAAACTTCTAATCTGCATAAAAGAAAGCTGAAATGGCATTGCAAATGCCTTTTTATATCAGTTTTGCATATGTTACAACTATTAAGTAGGTTTAGGGTTGGATATGATGTAGGTCATATTTCCAAGATGATGGAGCATTAACTAGTGACCGGGTATCCCTGGAGCGCAATAAAAATGTATCATGTATTGAACCTGTTTTTTAGTGCCACTGCTTGGATATTTCTCTTTGAAACTGTGGTGAAATGTACAGTATGTTATGTAAAAAAGTACGTATTTTTATGAGAAAAAGGTTGAATAATTAAAAAATCTAATTTGCTAAATTTATATAGGTAAATGCAAACAAATTTGCCCCAGACATGTTTGTAGCTATATTTAAGTATAATACACTCCATTTTTTATTGCATATCCAAAACATAGGTTTCAGAACTATTGGCGCTCTCTAAGAATATTTAAAGCCAAACAAAGTGGCGGCTGTTATGAAATCCTATGCTTTACAGTTGGTCTCCGTTTCCAAGAACTGTATTGCTGCCTTTCTCCAATTCTGGTTTCCCTAGGGTATAAATATGAGTTTGCACGCATGTAAAATACCTTTGTCCATCACCATGGGTAAAACCGCAGAGCTTTCAGCAGAAAAGTGACAGATGATTGTTGAACTGCTCAGATCAGGTAACAGATATAAAAGAATACATAAACAGTCGAAAATACCGCTAAGCACAAAAGCTAAAATCAAAACGGTTCAGAAGTCTGGAACAACTGCAGATTTGCCAGAAAATTATGCGTGGAGATTTTGCCCCCCACACTGAGTGAGGAGCACGATGAGAGAGGCGTAGAGGAATCCAGGGGTCATAGGCTCAGAATTCCACTCTTGAAAATCAGCTGTTAGATGACACGTCACTGTCAACAAGCGCTTAGGAAAGGATGCACAAATGAAGCCGTTACTGAGCGAGACCACAGACAGCAGCGCCTGAACTTTGCCGGGGGTTATATTTCAACTGGAATCGTGTCTTGTGGTCAGATGAGACCAAAACTGACCTTTTTTGTCCATATACAACGTCGTAATTTTGCTGTCAGAAAGGCATGCAAGAAAAAGCACCTGACACACAATAAAATATTGATGATCTTTGGTGCTTTAGGGCTGTTTTGCTTCTCGTAGTCTGGAGAAAATTGTAAAGGTGAATTTATAAATAAATTCCACACAATGTTACGCTTTTAAAAGGCAGATCATTTTAACAGCTATTGTAATGGGAATACTACAGAAAAAAACATTTATAAAAAATAATACAAATATAATTATATGGAAATTAACCTTTATGCAACTTTGATAGGAACACTGAGATAAGGACATTTTAAATGTGTAATTTTAGTGTGTGAAATATAACATCTAACTTTTAGATTAGTGCTACCAGTATTACAATTATTTTGCAACATTTCCTTTTTTTTGTGTAATTTTCACTACTGCAGTTGGATTTATTATATTGTTATTATATTTATTATAAGTTTACTGTTCTCCCACTGTCACTATTGTGTTCTATGTCAACTCTCAACAAAATTGAATATATGTGAATTCATATATTAATACTAGACACCTTAACGATAATGTGTACCAAAATTCTTTGTCATACCTTAATGTTAATATTTTACTAGCCTTTCATTTTGGAGTTTTGATGCAGTTATCATCTTCTTAAGGTCCAAGCAGGAAATAAACTGCTCTGGTCCTTTGCACTAATTTATTTTTTTCATATTTGCTGGAATTGCACAGTCAGAATATATACACAATAGAGATGCAGTGAATCGAATATTCTTGACCAAAAATACTGAACATGGTTCTATGCATTTTCCACATATATTTTGCCAATTCTTTTCACAATTGCATAAATTAAATAGGCATGTGCTTTTTACTGTTTTGTCTAAATAAAAAATAAAAAAATAAATTGCAAAACAACAATTTAATAATATTTACTTAAATAATAAGTTTAATAATATAAACTAAACATTTCTTAAATATACCTATACCAACAAAGTACAATGTAACTTAAAATGAATTAGTTAGAAAAATAATATTTGTTGGTCCGTTTTTGAGACCTTCTTAAATCAGACATGTATTTTTTTACTGTATACAAATAAAAACATTGTAAGATATTTTGCATGCAAATTATTGAATTTTTGAAAATGCAGAAAAGGTTACTGAGCAGCTTTAGCACAGATTTGGACTTTGCTTGTAATTACTGCAGGGTCTTTCTCTGACACTTTTAAATGCCTTTACACTGCCAACATGTTTACTACATTAGCGCGCACCTGTATTTTATCACATCAGGTCATTGTTTGGCATAATTTATTCAGTCTTATCAGTTGTTCGGTTGTCGAACCTTCAGTGCACCCCTAACAAATACATATATATATATATATATATATATATATATATATATATATATATATATATATATATATATATGCACATTATAGTGTTTAATGTTACATTTTATGTTGTTTAGTTAATATTTACTAACAATTAAATACTATTTAATTGACCTTGTGTATCCTGATGATGATGACATTACCTTTTTGTGGCTAACACTGCGGTTTTTTATTTATGTGTATTAGCCTCTGTTCACAGAAAGGCCAATTTTGATGAATTTGAAGACATGTGGCTTTCTGTTTTACCACTTGTTTTATTATGGTGGTCATCAGTGCATTTTACAGTACAACGTAGGTTTTAAGTTTTTTAAATAGGTTGCATTATAATGATATACGGTTGCGACCTGTAAAACATGCAGCCTCCAAAATGACATCCCATAATTCTGTGAACATTGTCACTGTATTTTTTTTTTGTAAGTTTTACCACGGCTGCCCAAAACATGCTTGCTTCTGCCAGGAGGTTCAGACTTGGCCTCCGTTTGGACCTTTCAGCAAGATTATATCACAGAAATGGTTTCTAGAAATGTGAAATGAAGCTTTTTATGAAGGCCACCCAGTCTGGGGACTTGAATCTTATTTAAAACACTGGAATGTTGTTTTGTACCTTCAGTAGTTAACTCCAGAATATCTTCTAGCTGCTCCGGCTGAAGAGTAACTCCAGAGCATCATGTCTGACAGTAGCAATGGCGTTTCCTGGATATCTGTATTTTATGTACGTCCAACATAGTGCTTTGCTTTCAGGATATAGGGCTGGACTTTAGATTCATCGGACCGCAAAGTTTTCTTCTAAAGCTTCAGGTTTTGTCAATTAGCTTCTAACAAACTCCAGGCGTTACTTAATATTGGCTGTTCTTTGAAGTGGTTTTCTTTCAGCCATTCTCTGAAAGAGCCAGAACATGCCGGAGACTGTTGATGTCAGAATATTTTGTTTTCCATTTTAGCCAAATTGAAAGATCTCATAAACGTCTCACCCAAGTATGTGTCAAATTATCAACTATAATAGTAAATTAATGTGTTTATGTATTCTCCATAAGAAAATCACTCACTGTAAATGTGTATATATAGGCTATACAATATATGCCAATTAATTATATATGCTAATTATTAAATTTCTGGGAAAGAAACACAGTGCACTTTACAGAGCATTTTACAGATTTAGCTTTTGTCAGAGTGATTGTTGTTGTTATTGTTTGAATTACAGAAATGGTTTACAACATGTGTTATGCAAATTGTTCAATAAAGTGTGCTAATATTTTTTTTCTATTTTCTCTACCACTGTCAATTCAAATATATTCAGAATAAACAGAACTTTAGAAGTTTTTTTTGTTATGCACACTTGTAGGACGACATCTTGGAGACTAGATACCAATCTTCTTCCATAGTACACACATAAACAATTCCAACACAAACTGCTTTTCAGATATAGTTTGTTTGTGATATTCACATTTGAAAATGTTTCTCTTTTTGAGTAGTTTTCTATGATTTTTCTCTCTGAAGAGAATTACTGGAGCGGCACTGACTGTGTACTTTAGTCTTAGTGATGCTTGACCATGTACTTATGTGTGAGTGTGTGTGTGTGTGTGTGTGTGTGTGTGTGTGTGTGTGAAGATGGTCCCTCTTGATAGTTCCCGGGTGGAATGTGCGAGCAGACGCTGTCATCGCCCGTTGCTGTGGCACCTCCTCATGGCAGTGTTTTCCTTAGCGATAGCATTATTTTGACTAGTCCAGAGTTTCTGAGATGGATGAAGGAATGGCAGAAGAGACATATGAAGAGATGGAGGGAGACTCTGTTTTCTTTTCTGTGAACGTGTTTTAGGAGGTGGGCCTGATGACAGATAGAGCAAACAGAGTTTTCTGAGAGAAAGTGAACAATGAGAATTTATGTCAGAAAAATATGCTTTTTAAAGGTATAGTTCCTCCAGAAATGATCATCATTTACTGACCTTGTTGTTGTTGAGCTCCTTTCGTCTGTTGTGCACAAAAGAAGATATGTTGAAAGTAACGAAGACGATGACTTCCATAGTATGGAAAAAGTAGAAATCATTGATTGCTGTCAACTCTTTTTGTTACTCGCATTCTTCAAAATATCTGTCATTTTGTGTTGGTTTTCTTTTTTGAGTGAACTATACTTTTAGTTTATAGCATACAGAGCTTTGAGCATTTAATATTATTCTGATATATAAGATTGTTTATTGTTGTGGGTTTTGTAAGATAAAAGCAAACACAACACATTTCCTATGTTAACATATTTTAAACTAATAAAAAGGGAACATAATAGATGTCTTTACATTCATGTAAATTATATTGTTGCTAAGTAAACCCATACACAGCGAATGTAAAATTCAATCACGATTGTTGTATAAACAAATCTAACAATTATACTAAGATATTTCTGCTTAAAAAATATTATTGTTATGGTTATGGTTGTTATAATTTTTGGAGGTCTTAAAACATTCAGAAGTTGACCTGACAAAGCAACACTTTATTTTGATTGTCCACAGACTGTCTGCTTAATATCTTCTAATACTTTATTTAGATGGGTCCACAACATAAAACATACTACCAATGAGAAACTGCAAGTATGTGTCGACTTATTCTATTAACCCTAAACCTACCCGAACTGTCTTCTCTGAGAGTTAGTAGACATGTAGTAACAAAATGAGTAAGAATTATTTGGCATGTAGCTGACATGTAGTTACAGAGTTGCTTATAGGTAGCAGAATGTCTAAAGTGTCATACTACAAGAATATTTGGAATGAAGATAATGTTGTGTCTTTTCTTTGATCTAAACTTTAAAAATAAAGGTTCTTTATTGGTATCAGGGGTTCCAACGTCTGAGGAAAGATTCCTTTTCAGAAAATGTTCTGTTCTTGTAGTGTAGCGCTCAGTTGTAACATAAGAGTTACGCGCCACAGCTTATAATAAGCATTATATACAAGAACAAGTCTGTGATCAGTATTTTCAGAAATAGAAAATGATCATAATCCACAAATAAAAAGTTTTGATCTTAGTAAATCCCTTGAAAATATAGTTCAGCCATGACTGCTGTTATGTCATTTTTTTTTAACCTGAGGAAAGTATTTCAGGTTACTCCTTGATGTAAATACTTGTTCCTAACAGAGCAACTCACTGCTCATGCCCTGACCTCTAACCTTTGACCTCAGAGCTCACCATGTGGTGTCAGCACTGTCTCACTGTTTCTTCACTTGAACATAATGGTCTGCGTTGAACACCCACCCGCACAAACACACGTGCTAAAGAGCCATGTTTCATGTTTTTAACATGTTTGTTTGTGAGCATTAACTTTTAAAACATGGCTGATGCTGCCTTTTTTAAATCAGCTCGAGGAACTGAAGTGTGTTAAGTTTCTCTGATGTGTTCTGTAAGTGTATATTTTAAGCATCCCTCTCCTCTCTAGATTAAATTAGCTACTCTAGCCGTGCAGGGTCTGGGTAGTTAAACTCTAAGTTTGGTTGAGGGCATCTAAAAACTGCCTGATTGTAAATATCTTCCACCACAGTGCTCAGATCTGCTATAATGACATGATGTATGTGGTAACAATGCAGCACAAGCATCACAATCTGTCATTATGCTTTATAAAGGACCCAAACATGTGGCTCTTTATGGACAAACCTCAGAGTCAATCAAACATGCCGTTATGTTGGCACTGGACACAGACAAAAACATGTATGTTTAAATACTTTTTAAGAATTACTCGAGAAGCCAAATTGCATAAGGTAGGGATTTTTTTTTCAGTTGATATATCTTGAATGTAGTTTATTTTTCTTTCTTACTTTCTTACCTTTCACTGTATATTGTACTGACATAAAAAAAATTTGAATCATTGTAATCCTCTTCCTTTTCCTAAATTTCCTAACAATTTGTTGCTTTAGTAATTTGTCATGTACTCAACAAAACCTCCAAAGGGCTCTGGGTTGTAATCTTAGTAGTGTTGCGAACAAAAATCTTGGGTCGTTAGATATTACCAGGTTTCTAGAGAACTGTGAAAGAGTGGGAGAGCGAATGAAGCATTGCGATAAGAAGGGGCAAAGGGGCAAGGCGAATGAGAGAGTGGGCTGTGTGATTTGTGGCTAGTAATAAAAGGTGGTGTATGTGGTCTGTTGTTTTAGTGTGATAGGGCAGAGCCGGTCAAACTCCCACTACAGGAATGCACAACTCACTTTATCTTTAATGCACTGAATCACACTTGCCTGTACAAGGCAGATGTCTCTTTAAAAAAAGAGAGGAAGAGCAACAGGTAACGTGGGAACTGTTGCGTCAGGTGTAAATTAAATTTGGGTCACGTACAGGCTGATACACACACTCACAGAGGTCACACATGGGCCACACACGACGCGCAAGCTCCTTGTTAACACGTCCGTCTGCGAAGATGTGGTGTCAAAGCCACCCAGATACACATACAGCAAACTTTCACTACAGCAGATGAAAACATTAAGCATTAATAGACTCTTATACACTAAAAATAGTGCAAACGTTGTCACTGTAAAAACTAAAATGTACAATTTAGATACTAATATGTTTATTTTATTTATGAACTGATGTGTATCTTTAATTATTATTATGCATAAAGTGCAAAAGTATATTTGAAAAGTTTTACATGACATCATACATAATATTTAATCATTATTATTATTCAGTAAAATATCTAAACATCCTTAATACATCTGCACATATAAATAACCCAAGTTCTGTAAAATTTATAACTGATTTCTTATTTAAAATGAGTTTACATTTAAAAACATAAATCTTTGAAGCCTATTTGGCAGTTCTTGTTTCAGTATATAGCCACGTTCATTATATAATCTCGTTTCAGTGATTTGTACTGGAAAGCAAGACAAAAATACTGATTAAGAAACTGCAGTCAAATAAATGTGACTCCAATTTGAGAGCGTTTATAGCTCTGTATGTGCATGTATGTTGTCCCTGAGGTGAAATGGTCTAAGAAGTATGTATTTTGTGTGTGTGTAAGATGTGTGATGAAGCGGTCTCTTGTGGAGACTTGCGTTGTGGATCATTGAGTGTGTGATGGAAGGTGTTCATGAGGAATTTACATTAGCACCGAGAGAAAATAAACTTAGCACATAGTATACACACACGTTCACACACACACAATAAAGCAAAAGGAGAGAAAAAGACAAAAATGGGGAGCCAGAAAAGGAAACGGAGAGCAGGAAAGAAAAAATAGAGGAATTAAAAAAAATAAAAAAAATCAAGATGCATGAGTGAAATTGAGGGAAAAAAGGTGGAGGTATTAGCAATGTCTCACTAGGTGACAGTTTTCTACAAGCTTAACAATGTATTGCGCAGATTTGATTTTTTGATGTTTTCATCGCATTTTCCTTCTTTAATGTTTTCTTTATACCCTGTCAATGCATTTTCATTTTGAAGCAGTTTGGAGACCACAAAGACTCACTGAAACATGGACGTCTGTATATTTATGGAAATGGAATGGAAAAATAACTTTGATGCAAATGTGCATGCATTTATATGTGTGGCTGTGCATAGGTGTGTGTGTGTGTATGCGGTTGTCAACCCAGAGTTTTGTGGTGGAGCCTGTAATTGTGTGTCCCTGTACAAACAACCTCAGTGCTAACTCTCTACCATATTTCCACTCCACTTGCACCAGCAGGTCTCAACCTTTAAGACACATGTTCCATTTTATTTCAATTAGACTCTCAGAATTCCCCCATAGTATTCCCTTCAGTTCCCCTAATGCAGTCCTGCTCCTCTAGGCATCACTAGTTGCCCATGGCAATGGGATATTGGCCGTTGCCCCCGGTGATGGGTTATTGGGCGTTGCGGAGCGCCATGCTACATTTGCGATGCTTGGAGCCAGCAAAAGGGGAAGGAGGTCGTCATGGGAACCAAGCACGCTCAATCGGACCAGACTGCTGACTGCTGTCTGTGACCCAGTAGATTTATACACCGTAGGCAGCTGCTCGCTAATGCTAACAGCTACTACCTTTGGCACAACCTAAACGCATCAAGCTTTAACCACTCTCTTTGTAGATCCGGTCTTGAATTTTCAACACCTAACTTGTTTTGCAGTCCCGTAATGAGATTTTGATGAGATTCCGTGGTTGTTGTTAAGTTCAGCTACTGCGCTTAAAAGTATACGGTTTATTCGGGCAAATTCTCAGGCGCTAAGGTCCAACCCTAACATCTAAGTGTCAGCTGTGGATATTTTGTTTGTGTTTGATAAATTAACAGGAAAGTTTGAGGTTTGACCAATTCTGTGCGACTCTAATATTTTTGTTTCCAGTGGAACATTTGAGGCTGTTGACTTTACTAGTGTACTGCTAATGTGGAATACAGAGTTAGAAAAATGCATTGAAAGAACCAAAATGGTGGTGAAGTCCACTGCTTCTGCATTTGATGATGACCCGTCAGTATGCCTGTGAGGGTCTTTACACTCTGTTATTTGTATTTTGATTGCTATCGGATTAAATATCAGTTAACTCATTTCAACCAATCATCAATGGCTGAAAAAGCCACTGACTTCTGTAATATTTTTTCTGTACTATTGAAGTCAATAGGTGCATCCAAAATTGTGTACTATTCTGTGACGTTTTGTGGTTATAAATAGTGCTCACACTGAAAATTCTCAAAAGAAGCCAGATAATGCACTTATAGCAACAGCAAAGGGGGAGTGGCTATCAGGCTCCATTTATGAATGGTAAAATAATTTTATATAATGCATATAGTGCATTATTTGGAACACAGCTACCAGAAACATACATTTACAACATTATTTAACATCATCTTTTATGTTCAGCAGAAGAAAGAAATTCTTGCAGGTTTGGGACAGCATAAGGGTGAGAAAATTATGATAGAAGTCCCTTTAATAAATACTGCATGTATTTGTTAAAAAGGTTTTATTTTCATTACTCCAAACAACCAGTTTATTATTATTATTATTATTATTATTATTATTATCTCTTCTTCTTCTTCTTCTTCTTCTTCGACAACTTTTTTTTTTTTTTTTTTTGCTCAAAATTTTTATTAAAAAACTGTTTATAGAACTGGAGAAATCTTGAACTATTAATTCTGATTCATTAATTTCAGTGAACTTTATAAATTGTTTCCCTTATTGGGTTTCACTTTATTTTGATCGTCCCTAAACCACTCTGTTGACTACAAGTAATGTTTCACCTACATGTCTGCTGACTCTCATTAGAATGTTAGCAGAGTATTAGTCTACTGTTAGGGTCAGGGTTAGAATAACTTCATGTGTACTTGCAAAGTTACCTATAGTCAGTAGAATGTCTAGTGGCAGACTTTCACAATAAGTTGATACTTAGTGTCAACAGAATGTTCGAAAGGGTCCACCAAAAAAAAGATTTGCCGCAGATTGCACTGATTGATCATGAATTGGACTAATCTGATTGCAGTTGTTTTCAAGTAAACAACAATAATTTAATGATCTAGTTGGAGACTGCTGAATTGGTTATGGCTGACTCAAAATACACCACACACCAGGAAGCAATCAAATACACAGAGCTCGAGTGTAAAGATACATTTGACAGATAGTGTGAACATTTTATGAATAAATTTTCTCCTGCATTTAGCATTGTTTATACTAGATGGAATTCATATTTAGGAGGTACACAAGTTTTCATTAACTAAATAAAATGTATTAACTAAATAAATTTTACGCTGTAAAAATGTCACATGGTATTGAATGAGTGCATATATGTCCACATTTGAGGGTCAGCATCTGTATGGTTTATAACTGCAAATGCCCAATAAAGTAACACAAAGTTATTACTTTAAACCAATAGGAGGAAGCATTTTAAACTACTCCCTTTACATTTAAGCAAGTTTAAACCTTAAATTACTAAGCAGGTAATATACATGTAAATATTCTGTGAGTTGGACTTGCAGCTTGCCAATCTTGAATTAGAAGCCCTGGTGTATTGATTTCCCATCCCGCAGTGTCTGATGTCACAGTCATGGCAGTGAACTCCGAGTCTCTCATCTACCAGCATGACCACTAACAGTAATGGTGAGGACATGCATTCCAGCAGCACCAGAGGGACCAACTTTATGGTAGTTCTATGAGTCGACTCGTTCCACCTGGCTCAGCGAGGAGGCCCACTTTATCATGGTTGGTTAATGCCATCAGAGCCATTTATCATGCTGTTCCTACACAGCAGAAGCCTGTAGGAAGCTGTCAATCAACCTGTTCAAACATATCCAGGGTGACAAATGCAGACAAACACAAACAGGCATAGCAGCTTTTAAGTTTCAATACATAAAAAGTCAGTTTTAGTGTTTTGCTTTTCAATCTGTCATGAAGAAAAAAAAAACAACTTCTAGTACTTTAAGAAGCCATTCAAAAAAAGTGTTCCACTTTCAAAATAGATATTGTATTATATAATAGATATTATTATACATATTAATAAAAAAAAATTGTAAATATATTTTTATTGTCCATGCATGACAGGCCATTGAAAATGGTTTAAATATAAGTAACAATTTTTTTTTCTGTATATAAATATTTAATTTTAACCAGTATTTAATTAGTATTTGAAAATTACTCTTCGAAAACCAATATTTTTTCAAAGCTGTGAATAAAACTGATTATTGAAGCCCATTTTACAAGAGCGTGTTCAGAATGTAATGTTTAAAGTATAATCATTTGTGCAATTGATCATAATTCCTGAGTGAACACAGCCTACAGATGAAATGCTTTTTTGCTGATAAGCTTCCTTAGTAAAGGGGATCTTAGTAAGGGATCTTGTTGTAGCCCCTCACCATATCCAATCAGAACACAGATTCTCTTCTGATTGTCATGCCCCGCTACTCACATCAGTAAGTGTAGAAATGCTGGAAGACAACAGAAGGAGATGTGGATAAGGGTGAGAAGTGAGTGAGTGTGTGTGTGTGTAAATGAGGGTTTGTAGGGGTGTGAATGAGATATATCTTCTGATTAGGACTGGATGGAGGCGCCACTGTTTGTCATTCCGGATCCCTGCAGTTCAAAGCCGGGATAAGGGGTGCTGACAAGCACGAGAAGGATGTGTTTGTCTGTGCAAGTACCTGCGTGTGTCTGTTTGTATGTGTTGGTGTCATGCGGTCTGAAAAAAAAAAAAAACTAGTTTAACAATACACACACACCTTTCGCATCTGTCCTCGTCTTTCACTCGCACATGGTTTTGTGGTGTCTTTTTAATAGTTTCTCAACATCTGTCTGATTCTCTAGGTGCCGGTAATGATCAAACCAGTAAAACCTTTCAGTAAAACCACTAACCTGCTCTCTACAACCCCAGTCTGCTCCCACTGGCCTTTAACATTTACACAAATCATCTGTCAGTTCAGAACACACCCGATTCAATAACCTTCTCACACAGACTAAAGACACAAGTCCAGAGCATTGTCTGTCTGAAAATGGCCATTCCTATAAAAATGAAAATAAAAAAAGATAAAAATGTATTATGTTATGTAATTAATAATTTGTTATAAATAGTGTTTCATTAAATCATCAGATTATTATTCGGATTATTATGCGGTTAATCACATTCAAAACAAACTTTACCTACTATATTTGTGTGTAATGTGTATATTTATTATGTATACATAAATACACACACATGTCTATATGTATTAAGGAAAAATATGCTTGATTTATATAGAAAAAAATAAATATATAGTATCAATTATATGCAAATATATACTGTACATGCAAATATTTTATATACCTGTTAAATATATACCTCCCTATTAGTTATATTAGTTATATGTATTATATATACATAATAAATATATACCATACACACACAGACATATATAGTATGTAAGCATACACTTTTTAATTTTAAATGCAATTATTTACAACTACTAATTTTGTAGACCTGAAATATTTCTTATTTATAAAAACATTTTGATAAACTTTGTAACATTGTTGTTTTTCTGTTACTGTAAATATGCTTTGAAACGTTTAGTGTTGTATAAGCACTATGTAAATGAGGATGACTTAATCAGCAGATTAATAATTAGTTGTATTAATTTAATTACTTTAAACTATTATGCTATAATATACTGTTGAAATGAGTGTATACACACATAAATCAATAAATAAGAATATTTATTTAATTAGAATATAATAGTTTATATATATATATATATATATATATATATATATATATATATATATATATATATATATATATATATATATATAGTTTTTAAATATTTGCTTACAATTAATTAATTATGTAGTCACATTTTAATGAATAAAACAAAATTAGTTGTTACAAACCTCAATACTTTAATTTTATTATAGACATAGTCTGATATAAAAAAAACAGACATCAGATTAATTTCTCATGGATTAAATTTTCATATTTCTGTTAGTTTTCTACAAGTTAAGGGTAGCACAGTAAGTACTAACAGATGGCAAACAAGCAGTTTGTGTAGGTGTTTGTGTGTCCCGCGTGTGTGAATGTGATGTGTGTGCAGAGAGCTATCACAAATGTGATACACTCCGGAAAACCTTACAGCTGCAACGGATACTCCCCGCTACTCTGACATGCCTGTGTCCAGATAAGAGTTACTTCTGAATGTATGCTGCGTGTGAGCGTCTCTGTGCACGTGTGCGTTTGTA
The DNA here is from genome assembly GCF_018831695.1 of Puntigrus tetrazona. Taxonomy (NCBI): domain Eukaryota; kingdom Metazoa; phylum Chordata; class Actinopteri; order Cypriniformes; family Cyprinidae; genus Puntigrus; species Puntigrus tetrazona. Next base: position 9,715,192 of record NC_056721.1, on the reverse strand, counting down.
TTTATGCGTTCATGAATTATATATTGATCACAACCGCTTGGATTTGGGAAGCAGAAGGTCTCCTTTGCTGTGCTGGAAGATACACGCAGTGCTTGATGGAGGTGCGTGTAAACAAAATAACAACACAGGATATTTGTATCATTTACTACATGCAATAAAAACATAATTATAGCACCGTTACCAAGCAACCATCAAAACATTTTTGTCATGGTGTCATGATGTACAGCTGCGTGATTTGATGCTCGGTGTGATTGAGTGTGTGTACGTTTTGCTCAACAGTGGGCATATATGGAGAGTTTAGCGCTTAGTGATGTGTACGTGTGTTTGTGTTTGCGTCTGTGTCTGATCTCGGTGTTTCTCACAGGCCTGTCGGAGCCTGCAGAAGCTGCTCATCTGACTGAAGGGCTGATAAGACGTACGGTGAGCGCTGGAGACTGTGTGCGGGTGAAGCTGTCATCCGTTACACCCGTGCGGTTTGCTCTTCTCACAGATCTTATGATCCGCAAAGTTGATACATTCTTTAGATGCTGGTGTCTCTTTTACACGTCCGAATCTCTCGATTCATCTGTATAAGCGGACTTGTGGTGCTGCTCACGGGATTCAAAACTGAAACAAAATATTGACATACATGTATTCTATTATTCTAAACTAAGACTTTCAAATATTTCTTTTCATTAACTGTAAGTGAATAAATATTATTAAACATAACGTATTATTACATTTTTATACAAACTTTTCTTTATTGATAACACTTTAGATTAGGGAACTCTTATTCACTATAGAATAAGGTAGTATGTGCTTAATTACTACTAATAAATGACTTAAAATAGACACTACAATATAGTGTTAACATTATTAATGTTATTGACGAATGTTATGGGGATCAAGAATACCTAATATGCAACCCTGTATATTTGTAGCATTAGCCAAAAATAGATTGTATAGGTCAAAATTAAAGCTTTTTTCTTTCATGCCAAAAATCATTAGGATATTAAGTAAAGTATTTGGTTAATCTATTACCTATGGTAATTTTTTAATTTTTGATTAGTAATATGCATTGCTAAGATATTCACTTGAACAACTTTAAAGGCAATTTTTTGCACCATCAGATTCCAGATGACTGGTTTTGCGGTCCAGGGTTATATAGCATTAGCATTTCAGTCTAGATCTTCTTTTTGAATTTTGTTATGTTGTATTTTAATGACTCCGCTTTGGTTGTCTAGATGGTCCACATATGTCTGTTTTTTTCTCGTCAGATGTAAACACAGTGTGGAACTCAAAGCCCTCTTTCCTCTACCTGCAGTCACAATATATGGAGTATGTTTTAACAGCATCACTCACACAAACACACACACACACACAAGGATTAGGAAATAATCCGTGCTTGTGTCTGACCTCCGGGGTCACCGACATATCCGGCTACCAGCAATAATGATCTCTCTCTCTCTCTCTCTCTCTCTCTCTCTTTCACTCTTTCAAAAAGCAAACCTCATACTTTCACATGTACACAGTAAGAATCTTATTCTTAATTATAATCCTTATCTAGTTTTCCACTAAAAGAAATCTAAATGTTCTAAAAAGCATAATAGGCTTTCCTTCCAAATTGCATAATATAACTTGAATGAGAACAATATAATACGTAGACACTACTCTTTAAAAGTAAAAGTATTGGTGTTTTTTTCAAAAGAAGAAAATTTTAAGTTATTTAAAAAAAAATTCAATTTTGAAAGAATTGTATATATTATAACGTGTAATTTATTTGATGGAAAAGCTGAATTTATATAAAATGCTAATCTTTTGTAGCATTATAAACGTTATTATTGCAATTGACATTCCCTGCTGAAAAACAGCGTAATTTTCTTCCAGTCACTTGCCATGAATGATTTTCTACATTACATTCACACCCTGTATATGATTACGAATAGATTAAAATGTGTTAAGCCCTCACACAATATCTATCAGTTTTGGTGCTTGTGTTCACCTCACTGTAATTTTGGCTTGTTTAACTAGCTTTAACAGGAACAGATGGGACAAGAGAATCTGATTGATTTTCTAATCCTAGTATTGATTGTTGTTACAGTGGATTGCGTTGGTACTGTACACACACTGTACTGTGTGTGTGTGTGTGTGTGTGTGTGTGAGTGTGTGTAAAAGAGAGCGTGTGCACGTCAGCAGTGTTACTGTAGTCCTGTGGGTCATTTCTTATGCTCTTTTACTCCTGCTGAGCGTGTGCCTCCTTGGTACTCCTTCGGATTATGGCTGATTTAAATGTCAACTGCTCAACTCACAAGCATGCACATACACAACATAGATTTAAACACTTTAAAAATGGCAGAACAATCCTCTGACCGCTTTAATCTTGTTCATCTCAGTATGTGTATGTTGTCATTCCAGACTCTGTGTGTGTCTTTCAGTAAAATCAGTTACTCTCAGCAGTCATCTCCTCAATAATAAACATGCACATACACATACATACTCTGTGTTGTAGGCTTTAGTGACCATAAAATCACTAATATCTTTGACATGATTGCTCTAGTTAAAGAAATGATGACATACTCAAAAATTTAAATTCTGTATATATTTATTCACCCTCATGTCGTTCCAAACCTGTATGATGTTGTTGTGAATAATTTAAGATATTGCATACCTTTAGAAAAGTTGAACAGAGCTCAAGAAATATACAATATAATTTTATAGTGTTTTTACATTACTTCTTTGTCCCTTGTGGCAACTCATAGTCACTGTAAGATGAGTTGCTATTCCTGGAAAAGTCTTCTAAATTATTTTATGGTGGACTAAGATGAGCAAATATCAACATATTTAACATTTTAAGCGTACTGTCTCTTTAAAGGTGTTGTTTTATTTGTTTGTTTTATTACAATGCTTATGAAACTGGTTACTGAATCTCTGCTTTGTGATTGGCTGTTAAGTTGTCAGTAGCTGTGTTGATTGATTGACAGCTCTGAGGACTTCTGACCTCCTGGGTGGCCATGTTGATCCTTCCTTTTCAGATGTAAACACATCTAGAGCCAATCAGAAGACACTCCAGGGACTCTGGGTAGCACAAAGCAAGACCTCTAAGGTCCAACATATCTTCCTTGCATATAAAACACACTAGTATTCTCAATTGAGAATGCATACACTAATAAAATGGGGTTTTTTTTCTGAGGGTGTAAAAATAGATTGTGGCGTTTCATACGAGCCTTTGTACTTTAATGTAATTTAATGTCTCTGTAATTAGTTGTGAATTTTACTAACGATTTCTAAATCTGTGTTTAAGACGGAGAGCATGTGTGTGTGCATTACGCGCATGTTTTTGGGGCCGCGGCTCGTTGATGTAGCTGTCATGGGAGAGTGGACTCTAGTCCAGGAACCCTCCGGATGGAACCGGGGGGACTCAGAGCTCTTCTCAAAAACCTAAATAAACCAAGATTTCCTCACTGCCCACCAGAGAGAAAGTGAGAGGGAGAGACACACATTTATGTGAGCCTTTATGGCACAAAATCTGCTGTTACAACCGTTTTCTTCTCAATTTCATATTTATATAAAATTTGTACAGATTTGTGTTCATAATAAGCAAATGTAAAGAGACAGAACTGTATTATTTCTTGTGAGTATGTGTGTGTGTGTTTGTGTGTGTGTGTGTGGGCCCATATGACAGATCTTGGGGTGCAGATTTAATTAGGATGTCATTTTTCACAGCTGAAAATGACATGCTTCTCATGTTAGTAGATATGTATGTGCGTGTTTGTAATGGCACGGTTTGGGATGAGTGACCTTGAGCTTGTTTTAACCATGAAGGTTTAAAGCAATCGGTCACTCATATCCGAGTGTGTGCGTGTTGAGTCTGTATTCATATCACTGTGTCCTTGGCCTGTTAAGGAATGCGGGACTCAAAGGTCACGGTCCATATATCCAGAATGCTTTGCATCATGACACACACTCATTTAGCTGTGGGGAGTTTAAAATTGTTGCACCTTGTAGAGATAAAATGTCTTCTATTCTACCCATCTCAACCCCTCAGCAGCACTCGTTTTATTCTGATCTGTTCTTTGCTGCATTCATCTATTTCTCTTCCAAAATTATTATTGTTATAGTTTATTCTGTGATTTAAAAAAGGTGTTTTGCAATTGATCGATATTCAGTATTATTGTAGTGATATTTAATTCTTAGTTAATTGTATATAAGACAGATAGTCTACTGAATATGCATTTTTTTTAATTTGTCAAAAATACAAAAAAAAAAAAGATAGCACAAATTATTTTTGAATAAATACATTGTATAAAAACTAAAATAACCAGAATGAAAAATATCAGTATGTAGCGGTCATATATTACAAGCACTGGTCTAAAATAAAATAATAAAACATCTAATGCTTACTTAAAACTTAAGGTGTCTTTTTGCTTCCTTGCAAACACGTCTTTTTTCACTCTGGAAATGTCAGTCCAGTTGTATTCATTTCTGTTCATTTACACACATCCTTGAAAGTTGTGTTTGGCAGACATTTACATTTATGGATTTGGCAGGCCCATTTATCCAAATCGTTTTTACAGTGCATTTACAAAATACAACATTTTTTTTATGGAAATCAAATCCATGACCTTGCTGTTGCTAATCCCATCATTTACGTTACAGCATAATTAAAAGTCACGTGTCAAACTTTGTTCTTTATTCTTGTGAATAATTATAGGACCCTTTTTGATCGCACAAAAGTACATCAAAAAATGTACACACAGTCATTTGTGCCAAAACACACATTCTTATTATCACTCATCAGATAAATCATGTAAACACGTAATGATCTGATTTGAATCTCTTTTTTTTTTCTCCTGGAACTTGAAAACCTCTCTCAGGGCTTCTCTCTTTTACGGGCTTTGACACTCATCTCTGTCCTTTCCTACTCCTCCCTCTCCCAGGCCGAAATAGTGATCATGGCTGCTGTTTCATCGGCTCTTTGCACTTCTCGCTTCTATTAAGATTGATGGTGTGCTGTGCTATAAATGACAGTGCTAAGTCTGGCCATAGCATTAAGGAGGGGACTGGACAGGGGAGGAGGGAATACTGGCCCTCTGCATTCTATTGCTAATGGGACGAGAGAAGTTAGATGTGTGTGTGTGTGGGGGGGGGGTCACTATTTATGCTGCGTGCAAAAGACAAATGGCCTTTGCCATTAACCAACGGGTCTTTGCCCAAAAAACTTGCTCCATTTTCCGTTCTCCGTTTGTATTGAATTACACTGCTCTGAAATTTTAAAAACATTTAAGATCAAATGTAAATGTTAAGATAAGACTTTTACATTAGTAATCACGCCACTGTTTTAAATAATTGCGTAGTGAAATGCTGTTCATGTTATGGTCAATAATTATTAATAGTTAATAATAAAACACAAAACTAAACTAAACAAAACAGGCATTTGATCACTTGCAGTTTATTCTGGACAAATGCCTTCATTAAAATTGCTGGTCAAGGATCCTATTGTTTTATATATCTTTGATACAACAATAATTTAGTGACATAAAAAAAATATTATGTAGTTGCAAATCAGCATCTGAATGTTCCCTTGTATAGAAAACACCAAATATGTGTAAATGTTTCAATAAAATTCATTATTTTGGTTATATATTGTAAATTTTGGATTTGTTTATTTTTATTTTTTTATATTTGTAATTTTTTTAATTGGAACTGCACCAAAATTTATCAAAACTAGACTGCTAAATAAAAAATAAACGTTACATGAGATAAATTATGATGTTATTTGGCTATAAATATTTTTTTTTTTTTTCTTGCTTTTTTTTGTTACAAAAACCCATCTATCTGCTTCAGATGACATGTGATAACTCCCTCAAAGGCGTATAGGTTAGTTTCATGATGAATATATCTGATTTACAGAGCTTCAAAATAATGGCCGCTATCCACCAAACTTTAAAAACTGTGTGACTGTGTTTGCTCGAAAGAAGAAAGTCATATACACCTAGGATGGCTTTGGGTGAGTAAAATATGGGGTAATTTTTGGGTGAACTATTCCTTTAAGTTTAATCCATCTACATTTTAGGTCGTATAGTATTGCAATTCATTCTCATAAGTGCCTCAGAAGTGTAATATAATAAAAGCATTACTTCCATACCTTTGTGTTCGTTTGTTGTTTATGAGCGTGTGATGGAAGGTGCAAGTGTGTGATGAGAGCTGACTGGAGTGTCACGGTGAGAGGGCTGAGCTGACCTTAGCTATGATTTGCATTTCAGGTTGATTTATCCAAGCCACAGATCGTTTAGACGCCTGGCAAGATACAGAGAAGACGTTTATAGAAGAGATCAGTTTCTCAGAGACACACACACACACACACACACACACTGTACATTAACAGAGTTTAACGGTGAATGGGGGAGGAGAATGAGGAAGCCTTCCTAATAGTTTTTCATGGTTATATTAGAGAAAAATATGCCATAGATCGACATTCATCATGGCAAGATATAAGGCTCTGAAAACAGGGTTGAACTGTAGCCATTAATCAGATGGATGGTGGGATTTGATGACAAAGATTAAATGAGTGTAAGAGACACCAGTCAGCTTCAGATTACTGCAACTGTCATCAAATACCCTCCGGGCCATTAACGGGTCACGCAGACCCTCTCGCCCCCCCACACACACATATCAGCCGTTACCACCACAGCTCGACCCTGAACACCACAGGTGCTCTTCCTGGAACACCCATGAACGTCAGCGGACATACACACGCCGTCCACTTGTCCTCTCACACTTGCAGAAATTCTTCTCTGCTTTTTTTTTTTTTTTTTTTTTTTTTTATCAGAGAGAAATGTCCTGAAGGGTTCCTTATCTGAAGGCGTTTCCAGCCTATCTCTCACAAGAAATAGGTCAATGTTTGTTAAATAGAGAAAGTATAGGTATAAAATATCTTTAGATGTCATGAAATAGAAATAATCCCTAAATTATGCATTCGCAAAATGAGGATTTAGTCCTAATAACGTGAAGCTTATTGTGCAACAGCATTAAATATATGCCACAAACATGAAATAATTAAATAGCAAAATTATAACCATAGCCATTAATAAAAACAGCTGCTATGAGAATTAATTGATCACTTGTGTTGAGACTTACAAAATATATAATCCCAAAGTGAAATCCTACGTACTAAAAGAATGAAACATATTTTTTTAAAACAAAATAGCATCAAATATAAAGCTACATACAGGTAATTCTGGACTTTTCACATTGAAAGGTATGTGATGACTATATTTTTTAACTTACAAAGCCTGTACATTTATCAGTATTATATTGTAAAATTACTTAAAATGCCCTATTAGGTCTATTACAGTAACTTGCTTTTTACCAGTTGACAGGTTTGATTACACTTCATTTGAGGTCATTATACGTTAGTACTAGTAATAGTCAGTAATATTAGTTAATTAATATAAATATTAATGAAGTATTTAGTATATGGTCAGGGTTAGAATTAGGCATATAATCATGCAAGATTTACTCTTACCATAATAGTTAGAACATTTAATGTAATGAGAACACCACAAAATAAAGTTTTTAATAAAATCAAATATTTTTTAATGTTAAAATTAGACTTTTTTCCCCCAGCACACTTCAAGTAGAATATTATGGGTACTTACCTGTGTTCTTACCACTTAGCAGAAAGCTTATTTTATGATGTGTCACGAGTGCTTGACCACATTATAGAGCAACTAAAATATAATTTAGTATCCAGAGTTTGTATTAGTCATATGCAGTGCAGAACACAAGGCTCCTCACTAAAGTGAACCATAAGCATGCTATTAGTGGGTATTGAAATAGAATGTCATAAGTTTGGTAATGTACCAGGAGACACATGGATGAATATATGCAACAGTGAATGGTTATGTGATGTGGCCCGAGTTGCACAGATGGAAATGAGACATGCTTTCTTCCCAAACCATAATGGACGTATGAGGAGCTGTTAAACAAGAATGAATTATTCATGATTTGTGTGAATGGTCGAACGTAATGTTCTGCCCTTTCTAGGTTGTTTTGGGGTCTTAATGACTTAAGCTCTGACGTAATTTTCGGTAACTCTCTGTTCATAGAATGTTGAACAGATGTAAATGTGCAAAAGATAGATTGCATTATCAATAAAAGTCCACTAGACGGGCATAATTAACGTCTGTGAGACAAACTCAGGAGTGTGAAAATGTAACACGGTGTTGGCAGTGTAGAGAGACGATAGTGCAAGGCACTGAGGGACCGAAAGATGATCCCATATGCCAACACACTGACAGGGAAAGAGAGCCCTGGCAGAACAGTGGTGACCAGTACACAAGGCATGCTAGCCAGTCAATCTAAATAGCATCTGTAGTTGAATTGAATTACACTTTATTGCTGGATATGAAAATCATTACAGGGAAAAATAAACAAGCTTTTGTCATTTTATTTTTAATAGCTTATTTGAATTATTACTTTCATTTAGGCTGACTGACAATGGTTATTGCCACTGCTAAAGTTATATTATGTGTGCGTATATGTAAATAATTATTCTCTGCATGTATGTATGTGTTATATGTGCTTGTGTGTGCATATATATATATATATATATATATATATATATATATATATATATATATATATATATATATATATATATATATATATATATATAAAATATCTATATAGTATTATTAATATGTAAATTTAAAAAGCACAGTGTGCATTTTACATACACTGCTCTTTAGTGGCCTAAGAGTGTTAATGTCCTCAGGTTTACTGATAATGAGCCAGTAATGTGAGGTGTGTGAGTGTGTGTGCATAAGGATATGGGTGTATGTAAGGTTTGCCAAGCATAGGGGGGCTGTCACCTGTTAGTGAGATACAGCAAGCCAACCATTCCTCTGTTCTAAAATAAAAAGCACCCAACAACCTTCTCTCTCTCTGCATATGCTGTTTGTCCATCACCTTCAGTCCATAACAGGTGCCCGACTGGTTCCGGTTCTCAAGACTGGCCCAGTCCTACCAGCAACAGCATGTATTACAACAGTAGACTGCTAGTACCAATTATTGGTTTAAAAATATTAGCCAAAATTGATACACAACCTGTTTTAATCCCCCTAAATTCCTTTTTTATAACTATAGTGTAATAGGTGTTGAAAGTTAGAAGTGTTCAAAACCTCCTTTAGATTCGCACATACATTTTAAACTGAAATATTACCAGTTTACAAGTACATCAAGAGGGTGTGTGTAATGTCACTCACAGAAAAATGTTGACATATATGATGTCTCATTGACAAAAGTTCACTTTTTTTATTTAAGTTAAAAGGTTGCAAGTTCAAACGTTGTCTTTGTTTGCATGAATGCATTTTGGCTTTGTGTGTGTGTGTGTGTGTGTGTGTGTGTGTGTGTGTGTGCACCTCTCCTGGAGCCCCTGGTGGTATTTTTCATTTGTTAGGCATTCAGAACCTTTGCCTGACCCCAAGAGAGCATCTGATGCTGAAACACACAGGCACACACTCTATGATTATCCTTTAGCATATGGATATATTTTTATTTGGCTCAAAGGGTTTTCAAAGTCTCAGGCCAACAAGAGTCAAACATGGAGGAAGTGTCTATTGTGGCCATTCTGGCAAAAAAAGCCTGAATATTAAAAAGCAAGTATTAAAATTGCCGTAAGTGCAAGTGAAATCTCTACACAGTATCAATAATATTCATATTCTCCATATTTGTGAAAAATTACATTTAGTAAGTAAATTAGCAAAAGCTAACATGTCCGCAAAGGAAAAACATTCTTTTCAGTCCTTGGATTGAGAGCAAGACAGCTGACCTGGAATCAGCATGCATCTCGTGGCAGGACTATAATCCTTCTGAAGAATGCCAATGGTTGTATTTATAAAGTGTGAGAATTATCATCTCAGATCAGATTTCATTCTGCACCGTCTGTTCCAAGACAGCAGTGCTGATCCAGACCAAAACCCTTCCACTTGGAGAGAATTTGTAAACACTAGGCCACGTTTCCTTTTTCCTAGTCCAGTTTCAGTCTAAAACACATTACCTGCCATACATGCTGATTGGCTGTGCTGAAAACCTCAGCACAGATGTTGGCCCAGAGTGACATAGTTACCTGCTGACCGTCATCCAGCAAACTGTGTCACTGTTTGTGACATCACTTCCTGTCTTTTTTTTTTCTTCCAGTCTGCTCAATTTTAAGTGCCAAACTCTGTTTTACTGTCTATAAGCTGAGTCCAGCCTCACAAAAGTCATCTGTTAAACTCCTTACACTTCTACCAGCAGTTCATGGGTCTCATTGAACCTTGATGAGATCCGATGGTTGATGTCCTTTTATGCCGTGAAACTGTGTCTGTAAAGTGTTTTCTGGGTTTCTCATGTGATTCTTCAGGCATTTCCGTACCCTGGTGTCCAATAATGGTCTGTGCTGCTACATCAGAATGATTTTTGAGATATAAAGTCTATTGAAAATATCCTCAATGTGATCTTCAGCTGTCATTTACACAAAACATAAATGATATTGCAGATTTCTCTTAGTTCTGTACATTATGATTTGTCTCCTTTGCTTTTCACCTTCTCTCAACTTTTGTGAGAGTGATTAACCTCCAACAGATCATAAATTATGCTATCGACTAGTCCCAAAAACTAGATTATACTCAAAGAAAACATTCTTAGCTGAGTTTGAAGTCCGACAGAATTTATGGGATGCAGGTCAAGCCATGTGGGCTGTTACCTGGGAGGTGGAGCCGGTCAACCCCAATGTCCGTGAGTCAAAAAGATTCTGCTGACTACTACTGAGCATGTGCAGACTGTCCACAGTGGATAGAACCTGCCTGTCCGTCAGTGTACCGCTAGGGGAGGAGCCAAGGAATGACGTTTGTGTAGCTGCTGCCTTCTCGGGGCTGGTGGCCAGGCGGGGAGAAGTGGAGAAGTTGTAACCATACAGACCATATGGACTGTGCAGGCGGAACCCGTTATAGGATCCCTGTGTGCTCTGATTGGCTGAAAACGCATTATGGGTGTGGCTGGGCATTAGGTACTGCAGCTGGGAGGTTGTGCTTGGCATGCTGTGGATCTGGATTGGAAGGCCAGTCTGTGTGCACGAGAACGCTTCACCTTCGGTCCCGCTCACATACGTGGAGCTTCGAGTAGTGGAAAACGCATCTGCCGCTGGGTTGGCCAGTCGGCTGTAGGAGTCTGCAGAAAGGGGAGGGGCGTAGCGATGGAGTGGGTGGCTCGTTCGACTGCAGGTGGAGTAATCACACACCGGCCCCGCCCCAGATCCCAGGTGGAACGTAGGGGAAGAGCATGAGGATGAGGACAGCAGATGCGTGTGTCCTGAAGACCCGACGACACCATGAGAGCCAGCTGCACCTGTGAGCAGCCACACATCTGATTAATACAACACACACATAAAACATAAAAATATCACATATAGATCTTATGCGTCAGAGAAACATTTTTGGAACTTCTGTTTTTGTAATAGCTAGTAATTTGGCATCATCAATGCTGAAGAGTAATAAGTGGTTAATGTTTGAACCAGATGTCACAACAAATGTAATTTTAAATTGACTGGTTCATTTATAAATTTGTGCAACTTTGGATTTCTACCTTCACACAGTGGAAGAACAAACAGAAGACAGAAGACAACAAATGCAAAATGATAACGCACTGAAAACGGATGGGGATACAAACGTCCTATAGTAAACGTAAAATCAAATTTGTTCTCATTTTTCCTAAGCTTCCTAATAAAAAAATATATTTGAAGAATTGGTTTATTTTCGTATTTCCAACCTATTTCTGGAATCGGATTTGAATTTAAAAGGCATTCTCTAATTCTTTCAGAAATAGTTCACAAAAAAATCTTTCATAGTTTATATAGCTTCCACAAAAAAGGCACTTTAAAGGGTTAACTGTCCCTTTGAGAAACTCTTTTGTGCAAGTATTTTAGAGAAATTCATGTAAAGATGCGGTCACATTTACCGTTTGTCTGCAAAATTTCCAGTGAATCTGTTCACTCATTTTCACATCGGTCACATTAATTTTTGACATATTATTAAAAAAAGATAGCTTGCCAATTTTCTCTGCAGTTTCAGTAATTTGCTGCACCTTTATTCATAACAATTAAGGTGCAATGATATATTAAAACAGGGAAACAAAAACGCACAAATACATACAAAAAATACATATGGTACCTTGTTTAGTGATTCCAGGGATGTCCTCAAATGTCAGAGTTCTCAGTGAGGGCCGCCAGAATGCATATGACTCAACCAGAGCCTCTAGTCCCATCCTACAACACACAAACATTCTGATTAAGAAACGCTCAATATGCTTACAAACACAAAGTCAATAGTGACTCAGTAAATCTCTCAGTCAGCTTAGCAGAAAACTTCTGGAACTGGCTAAACTTTCCAACGGTGTGTTGAGTCCTGCCAGCCATCTTAGTGCAAGGCACTTTCCTTATCGGTGTGTATTTGAGCAGTAAAGCAGAGCAGGTAATGAAGAACATAAAGCGAGTGTGTCGGTGTGTGCGATGGCAAGGCTATAATTATTTTCACATAGCTTTATCGGTGGGATCAGACATAGAGTGCAGGAAGCCACAGTTAAAGCTTTACGAGGAGAGAGAAAGAAAAAGGGAGAGAGAGGGGGGTATTTTCTTGCTTTTTCTGGAAGTAATGGTGGTGCTCGGTGCGCCTTGTTAGCGTGGACGTTACCCCACCCCCTCCACAGTACCACTCAGGCGATAATTCACACAAGATGCCTCAACTTGTTTCGGCCCCAGTTTTATCAGCCACACCACTTGAGCTATCAAGTGGCCGAGTTTGTTTAGCAAACTGCTTAACTTTTCCTGTAACACTGAGCCACGGGGCTCGGTCTAAGTGCTCCGTGAGACCTCGCAGAGGGACGAAGGAAAAGTGGATGTATGTGGTCTGGTGTGATTCAGCGGGGTGTTAAAAACGCTCTCGTTTAAAACTAATGAGCAGAGTTAAACTTCCCCACTGAGCTTGCAAGTCAGCGTCACACAAGCCTTCTTTCTACAGCCTCCATTTCCTGTTTGCGCGTTTATTATTTCTCTTGTTTTACGTGAAGATGGAGAATGTTTTTATTGTGCTGTGTATTTTCATTTATACATTTATTTTTTTTCTAATGGCTTTTAATGTGACGCTGTTTTTATGTTTATTTTGTCTGGGCCTTGCTGGAATCTTTAAGTTTGGCTGAAAGAAGCCTTTTCCCTTTGGATAACCAATTATCTGATAATCCTTTAATATGGTTTGAGAGTTCTGAAATAACTTTATACTGATGTCAGAAGAGAAGTTGAACGAAAACAACAACGTTTTGTTGCCTGAAAGAAAGCTAGTGAAAAATAAGTGTAATGAAGTGTCATTTCTGTACCGAAACTACACACGCTATCCAAATTTAGTAAGAATGCGATCTGTTCTGTGCTAGATGGGTTTGACTCAGCTGTGATCAATTTTTGACATCAATAAAAACGTATTTAAAGACCTCGCAAGACATTTTCCCTCCGTTTTCCAGTATTAGCGCTGTTACTGATCTAACGAAGATCTGTACGAATACTTTACTATAATTACCTGTTTCTTCCTGAGTCTCTGAATCCTTTTGCAAATGGGTTCCTGTCGATCTTCAGTCTTGTTATCTGTAAAAGATCCACACATAAAAAAAACATTCTCCTTACTGACCCAAAGCCTGTAATGTCAAATTCCCTGACCTAGCACCAGTGACCCTTATCCCACAATGCAATGTGTGTGGGTTTATTTTATAAGCTTTTTGCTTCCGTGTGTGTGTGTAAGAGAGAGCGTGTGTGTTGTGTTTTTATAAGCTCGGACAAACGGATGACATCATTTCTAAAACTTGGAAGTTAACGTGCATATGATGATAAGATTTCAAGCTCTAACATATCTAAAACATGCTCTGGTATTAATCTGTTTTAGCAAATCAAAACAAACTTAAATTGCAATAATATGTATATATATATATATATATATATATATATATATATATATATATATATATATATATATATATATATATATAAATAAAAATACAAGTACTTATTTTTTTCTGTTTTTCAATTTACAAACATGTTGCTTCTGAACTGTTGGCACAGGAAGATCAATGCATATGCCTAAATAAACACTTATGTAACTGTGCCCTTTATAAATAAATTGCCCTTTATTGGGTGCTGCTCATTCTTTCGGTCTCATAGAGGCTTTGATCTATGAATGCAGAGAACAAGAGCCCTTCAACTCCCAACTCCTTTAGGCAATTTGTATAATTATTTCAATCAAACATCTTTTAAATTAGGTCATTTTTCCTAGCAGTGTAATTTAAGCCAGAGAGTTCTGCAACTGGGTGTATTATAAAATGAACTGTTATTGTCACAACAGAATATCTTCATACATTTTCTGTGAGCAGCATAATGAGGATAGTACTGTACCCGAGGCAAAAACTTTACAACCGACTTTTCAAAGTAATACAGGCTACATTTTGTGTGCTGATTCGTTTTTTTTTGGCCAATTACTATTTTATTTTTGCATATCTTGAAAGAAAATAACAATAATAAATATAAATATGACAATTAAAATAAATATTTTGGTTGTTGTAGCAGACATTTTTCTGCAGTTTCTTTTTTTAAATTCAACTCATAATAATGCAAGAAAAGACACTGAGCCTTTCGTGTACCTCTTAATTTCAAGGACAGTTTTCATGATTTGTTATAAAATTATGCATTGACCAGTTATATGAAGAAGTGGTATCAATTACCTGTTGGTTTTGGTATGCAGTCACCGTCGTGAAGACAGTTTCAGGGAAGGAAAATGCGTTGACACCGTCCCCGGTGGGAACCGCTTTGACCGGTGAGAGTTCTTCACCACACTCCTTACGGATGACGTGGACACGGGGCTGGTACTTGTGCATAGAGTGCAGAATGATCTGGAAAACATTACATCACGCGTCCGTGTTTAGAGTGGGAAACAGAGGAATTACCAAAGCAGTTTTCTACCTCAATAAAAGCACACATGCCTCCATTTTCAAAGGCCAAACGGGCCTTTAACTGCCTCGCCCTGGGGATGCTTTCAATTGAGTTTGTTTACAACCCTCCACATTACAACATGTTTAGGCCTTTAAAATAATACAGCAAAACAAAATGCACACCGGGCGACAATGGCTAGCATGTGTGGATGGGGTGCATGAAAAGAGTCGTCTAATTATAACGTTTAATTTATTTCAGGATCACAGAAGGAAATTCTGATGCTCTGCTTCAGTATGTTTCCTCTGAGACCCAACACAGAAGAAATGCGCTTCTTATTCAGCTTTCAGAAAACTTCTGTATTCAGAATGGATATAAATATATGGGATGCGAATAACAAAAGATTGACTTACATGGCCTTGGTCGTCGAGCTCGTTGTTGGTCAGTTTGAGTTTGTCGAAGCTTATAACTTGGCGCATCCACGTCTCACCGGAAGCAGGCGAATCGGGATGAATATAGACGCGCGGAGGGACGGGAGAGTCGGCGTTTCCCGCTACCATCCATTTCGAGCTGTGGTACACGTACCTTACGGAGAAAAAAAAAGTGTCACATACCGTGAATTTCACGCAATATATTGTTTCATATAATATTATATATGGCTAAGTTTCGAAGCAATTTGTCAGTATTTTTTAAGGCAACGCAACAAACGTCTTGTAGCGACCTACAGAGATCTGCGACCTTAAAGATCTTTAAAACAAAACCGATATATGTGATATGTGTTGTGTGTAAATAATAATAATATATCGACAGCGGTTATATTTTGCAGCCCGATAATGAACGGAAGGCGCTTTAATGTTGCTATGGCTACTTCTAAACTCTATTTTTTGAATGTAAAAGTTTGCGGCTGCAAAAAAACATCGTTCGACAGATCAGTTGAAACACGTGTATGCAGAAAATATTTTATCACTCCCTCGGCCTGCACGGTTTTAAACTTCAGCCGGTGATTCAAAACGCTCATAATCTGTCTTTACAGCTGTACAAAAATGTCCGTTATGAATTTGTTTTGACTGCAGTTGTCTCATGACCTTCAGGTCCGGCAGGTCAAGCTCCCAAAAGGACACAGCAAAAGGCCTGACTGAACATGTCAACAAAGTCCCGGAGTGCCATTTGTGGAGACGGTTAGTTCAAAATGTTCGATATTATGTTTGAGCATTTTAGACTGTTTTGATCATTTGTCTGCAGCAGCTTACAACAGGCTGCCCTGCAGCGAAACGCTTGGGAAGATAGGTTTCTACATCGCTCACCTGTACCGTTTGTTGTCGACAGGAACTATATCCATAGCGATATAATACTGTTGATGAGGATCCAGTCCCGCAATCTTAACTCTCATCGCGGGAAACATTCGCCTGGTATAAAATGACATTATATGTAAGTATTTAAAATCCACATTTCCCAAAAGCACACTTTTTTATTGTGGGCATAATAATTTTAACAAAAAAAGCACGTCGTACGTTTACATCGAATACTCTACTTAAAAGAGAAAAAAAAAATCGATGTATTTAATTATTCTAGTTGTCAATTAATTTAGATATACTGTCAGTGAGTAAATACAATTCCTCATAAATCACCATTAAATACAAACACGTAGCTGTAAGCAATGCAAAATGTAATGTAAAAATGTACAAATATATGCCAATATAAGCGCTGTAACACTATAAATATTTGAGTACATTTAGGGGCATTTTTTGCCCTAATCCCTGGTTACTCAACTTCACGTCAATCTACAATATTATTTTCAGAAGATGCTAGATATTTAATATGGATGAATTAAGTTTACAAAATCAGCCATAGAGCGTAATTATAAAAAATGGTATTGTATTATAATTTTCAAATGCTGAATATGGTGATTTGTAGCTAATTGTTAAATCGTGCAGCGTGTTTTGTGTGATGCACCTGCCGGCTTTGGTGATGATCATTTCGGTTCCTATCTCGTGGAATCGCTTCCACAAATCTGAGCCTTGCAGGTCCACGCGCATCTCCTCTCCGGAGCTCGTGCCTGATTGCACGAGGACCTGCGAGCTTTGGGATGCAGGTTGTGGGCTATCCAACAACACGTCCTCAGACTCCGCTGAGAAGGACAGAACAAAGCGCTCTTAGTTATTGTATATTTTCACAGCCTGTAGAAGACATTTCATTTTAAAGTTAGAGTTTTGAAGTGGCATGCAAAAGAATTTACGATGGGCTCAGAAGACACTGCATGTATTTATAGACGTTTTATACTTCGTATTATATGCTGTTAAACATTACAATGCCGTTTTTAGCATTTATTTTGTTTGGCGCGTATAGTAATCAGTCATGTAATTATTATTGAGAATTTAAGTAGCCTAATGCATTTATGATGAATTAGAGCTGCATTAGTTTACTTTACAAAAAAAATCAAATAAAATAACAATTATAATAAATCTTAGAAACATCAATAAAGTGAATCGAGTTATATTTTATTCCAGCTACAACTTTTCATTTTTCTTTCTTTCTTAATTTCCTTTTTTTTTTTTGCGAGTAGGCCTATGCTTTTGTGAAGGCAAGTTAATTTGAGTGTTTATGATTGCGGCCAAACTCATAAACACAGAATAGATTAGTCACTCTCTTAGTGCCTATATTTATGGGACTCATAACTGTGTTATTTTGTGTTTATACACTGTATTTCTCGTCTTTTTGTCATCCTGACTTCACTCCATTACATCTCTAAACGACAGAGGCATTTTACCTGAGCATTTGTTCATATTTCACGAAACTGTGTTATCTTTTAATGGTAATTATTGGTTAGTATTTATTTCTAATTATAATTTGCAGAACTGTACTCCATAATATAGAGGAAACGCAGAATTGCATCGGGTATATTTCCTTCGTGCAGTGTTACTTTTCAGCCGGGAGAATTACAAATATAAAAGTGCATTAGGCTATATTTGTGGTTTTGTTTCTTGTAGGTGTCACGCGCAGCCTAGCTGTATTTCTGAACGTCTTGTTTTGAGTCAGAACCGCAGAAGGCTACTTACGGGATTCGTCGCTTGCGCAGTCTGTCTCGCAACTCCTGGTGCTTGGACAAGTTCTCCCAGTCCGGGGTTGCGGGCTTTCTGTCAGGTTCGACACATCGTTTACCTCCTCAAAGCAGTTCTCATTGTCCTCCTCCAGCTTTCTTTTTTTCTCCGTGCCAATAAGCGCTTCTACCGAGAACGCGTGCGCTTTGAGGCTCATGGTACACGGGGACCGTCGTTTCTCAGCCATGGTAACAAACCAAGAAGACAGATTGGTCGAGAAAGAAGTTCACGAGAAGTGCATTTGCGACAGCACTTAATCTAGCATTCCTCGAGTCAAAATAGTCCGCTTCGGTCGCTAATTACCACGGGCGGTGTGACAAAGACGCTGAAAACGAAGCGACAGTCTATTCAAAACAGTCTCATCGGTCTGTCAACGCGCACAGACACCGAGGCAGTGGCCGGGATTCGTTAAAGTGCCAATAACCAGGGCAGAAGATGGGCGGGGCCGCCTCGCGTCAATCACCGATGATCTCCGCCAATAGGCGCGTAGCGTTTAGAACGCCCCGCCCACACGTGGTAAAGCGGCCTGGCTGAATGAATCATCTCTCGCTCGCCGAGCTCCGGTCATGCTCGCGGCATTGCGATCATTTTCACACTGCGGCTGCACATGCTCCACATGCTTCCGCATTACCTCCCCGCTAGCCCTCGTGAGCCAATCGTGTAGAATTATTACCAAAATCTACGCCTGTATCTGCGTGAGGCCCAGTAATAAGACATGTCAAACTAACCTGACACGAGACGTGCAGTCTACAGTTCCTAAATATAAGTCCCCAAGAAGCACTCATTTTTCCTACGAGACACACTTTACTGGTACTATAAATCCCCAAAACAAATGCTGCGATTGTTAATTTTATACAACTCTATATTATTTTGCAATGCTTTTAAAGCGTCTGACTGCAAAGTACGATAGGCTACAAAAGATTTGTTTTTATTTTAAAAAGCAGCGTTTGCATTGATTTCAATAGGCCTACGCTACGTTTAAATATCAATTAGTTAAATTTAGAGGCGATTTTGAATAGCCTTAAGATTTAGAGAAGTTGTTTTCTTTAAACCCAAGGCTGAGCATTACGATTCATGATGTGTTTTCGATCGGCTGTTTGTGTTTCTTGTTTTTACTATTATTGTTATTTCTATAATGAAATCGTGGGGAAATTGTTTGTTTTTTTGTTTTTTTTTTGGTGAAAAAATAATGCACTTATAATAACGCACCGATGTCTTAAACTTTGTAGGTGATATTTTTAGTCCCCCCAAATTTAGGCCAAGTCGCGTAAATTATCTTGATTTTATGATTCGATTTATTTAAACCCAAGTGAGTTTTAGAGCATGTTGTGGGTGTAATGTACAGTGCTCCCGAGCCGTAATCTACCCGCCGTTTGAAACGTGCAAATTATTGCACGGCCATTTGGAGGATTCTTGACCCACGCGCATGTGAGGAGCCTTGGAGCGCGCCTGTGCATTATGCACACACACGGCTTGACGTTATGCGCCTGTCAACCTGTAGAAAAATATGAACAAGAGAAAAAAATGACAGCAAAAGAGACATGCACATGAATAAGGT
Organism: Puntigrus tetrazona; assembly: GCF_018831695.1. Lineage (NCBI taxonomy): Eukaryota > Metazoa > Chordata > Actinopteri > Cypriniformes > Cyprinidae > Puntigrus > Puntigrus tetrazona. The sequence goes on along the minus strand of NC_056721.1, from coordinate 9,695,556 downwards.
AAAATATAACACATTTATTTTAAGTTGCATCAATTAATAGTCGTTATAAAATAACAGGCTAGGCTAGTTGTAAAATACCATAAATTCAGATAAAACAACTTCAGTGACAGTCATCACTTCATATAACGCGTAACTAATATTTACACTGTTTTAGATACAAATTTGTAGCCTATGCCAGTTGTCTGTGCTAAAGCAGCAATAGAGCTATATTCAGTAAATAAATATGCATGGATGAAATAAATATACCAGACGTACAGGAACAATTTGAATAAAGGCTACTGTTGATTATTTTCGTGTTGGCATGCTCCAATAAATGGACAACATCATCTTAACTCACTCTTCGTTTAATGCCACATCACTTAGCTCGATGATTTCCAGACTGCTTTAACCACTATTATTATGTTGACCTACAACAGGCTATAGATACGAAAAAGTATATGGATGTTTTTTTTTTTTGTTTTTTTTACATGTAGGTTACATAAACATAAAAGTCAGCTTTTATACTTCTGTAATTAGCCTATACTGGAATAAAAAATAACCTATATTTAGAGGTTTTGTATATAACAAATACAATAATATTGTTGTTTATTATTATTAATTATAATAATATACACATTTAGTTAATAGAGGCTAATTATGTATTCTGAATAAACTGCACAGTATTCAGCCTTATTCCTATATTTCCATCCTTATGTTAGGTCTTGGCTCACCATGTAGCCTAAATGATTTAAACATGAAACCGAGAAGGCATCGCGTAGCTTAATTTTTTTAGTACCATTTTGCGTTATTAATATTACTCAAATATTTTTCTTTATCAATAGGATCGTTGCACCTTTAATTTGGTTAATTTATTTGGTTTAATTTTGATCTAAACGTTGCATGAGGCTGACCAACACATGTTCGATATTTTCAGTATGGAAAACATAACATCAGCATTTTACTTTGAAACAAACTATTTCATGGTGTATTTCTCTTACACCGTGTTATTAAATGCATTAAAAGTCATTTAATTAATGTAGCACAATCCATACATTATTTTAAATTAATACATTATTTTAGTTTTAGATATGAGTTATGGTTGTTTTTCTTTACATTCATGAACGAATTATGAACCAAGTTGGGCTATTCTGTTCTTATGCCGGCTGTAGTTATTATCATCACAGCACTTCATTCTCGTTATTATCGGGCTATTATCATCACGATCAACAATTCAGACGTGATCATCTTAAGGAAATGACTCTTATTCAACCGTTATCCTATTAGTTGTAGTTAATATTTGTATGCTGATTATTAATTAATGTTCAACTACCGCACATTTTGAATTCGTATGCCTTTATGCTGATCTGATACTCATTTTATTGCTACTGCCCAATATGTAGGCTACACACCATCATTTTAAATGCCCTGCACTTTTTTGAAAATAGAAAGTTGATGTATAAAAACGAGTTATTGTTCTCCAATTTGTATAGGCGTGTTTATCACGCAGAACATAATTTCCATTACATTTACAGAATATTTCAGATATACTTTCGTTTTTGATTTAGCTAAAACACCCTTGATGCACGTGTGAAATGAGTTCATAGAATGACACGTGTCTTATCGGCTCCTAACAACCTACCTTCAGATATAAAGCAGAGGAACACTGCGTGCGCTTTTTCTTTACCCGCAGCGCGCAAGTTAACACATTTCTATGCATTGCACAATTAAATTCAGGCTTATTTATAATTGCACTGTACAGATTATTATTATTATTATTTTATCAAATTATCAATATCAAACTGCAGCAAATGAAAGTGTTCCTTTTTGTTTCTCAGGTGTGAGGCGTCCATAAAAACGAAGTGCGCGCTGATTGCGCAGATGAGACTGCACTCAAGTGTAAAATGCGTTTGTTTACTAATCCTCTCTCCGTAACCTCTGGCATCACTGGACTCAAACCATGTCGGCTGGTTAAACTTTAGAGTCGGAATTGCTGTGTCTGGGCACCATATTGTTAACAGTTATTTTGCTAGTGCTAATGGCCGCGTGGCAGCCAGCCAAGGGCTTTATAGCGGAAGTGGCAGCGCGAGGAACGCGGGTATATGGGAGGAAGAAAAAAAACTATTAAGAAAAAAATCCCTTTGAAAGAAAGGCGAGAGAGACCCCGTTGCGGCGGGCGCGACCCGCTGCTGCCAAACGCAGAGGTGAGCCGTTATGAAGAAAAAGAACCGGTAACCGGCGGTTAAACGTCTGAGGGTACTGAAGCATCCTCAATACGCCTCAAATGAAACGACACGCCAAACCATTCGTGACCCACAAACCCATTCATAAAGTTAATCTCCCCGTGAAAATGCGGTATTTCTTAACGTGCACCATATACACTGATGTATTTACCGTATTTATGACGGTCTTTATGGGCCGGCGCGGACAGGGACCTCCAGCGACTCTATCGCTATTGACGTTGGATTTCCTCGCCGCGCGTTACGACCTGTCACTCGGGAGCGTAGCGAAACACACGTGGACAGAGGTCAGCTTTGTTTGTGTGAGAAAATTATTAAAGGGAAGGAAGCTGAGCTGGCATGAAATACGGCCTATCGTTGGCCTGCCTTGACGCTCAGAAAAGAGAAATCACGGCGAACAGTTTAGTCACGTGTAAGGCGCAAAGGGGCAAGATTAATATTAAGTTATTTCAAACTTCTGGTTAAGTTTATTTATATAGCACATTTTTCATACACAGTTCAAAGTGCTTTAAATAAAAGGAAATAAAATAATGAACTAAAGCGAATCACATCGATAAAATAAAGACTTGTAACTTTTACAATGATTTAAAAATTGATTTCAAGTGAAGATGAAACAGTTAAAAATAAAAGAAAAAACATAAATACCGTGCAATCGGTTTTGAGCAGAAACCCCTCTAAAATGAATTAGCAGATCAGTCTAAAACTTACAAAACAACTGAATAATACTGTATAGTAAAGCTACTCTTGTTCTAAATGTTTTTGGATTGGTGAGCTGTTCATTGTCATTCGAAAAATATTTTAGGAGGAAGACAATTGCAACGGATGGAAGTAACCAACACTGTGAAGATGTCTCATTGCATGTATGTTCTGTGTAAACATGAAGAATGTTTTAATGTTTGTTCGTGTGGTTTGATTAAAAAAGCCAAACATTCTTTAAGGAATATTAGAGGCTGATGTGTAACTTCTGTTGTAAAATCAGGCTCTAGTTTGAGTTTTGAAGGTGGTTGCTTCTATATTGGCTTCTGTTATTTTGAGATGGATTGATAAATGATGGTTTGGAGAAAATCATGGTAGTTTCTCTTTTTAGCCTCTAGAGGGTGCTGTGACGGTTTCTCACACCGTAGACCCGCAGCAGGGAGCCCGAGAGTCACTCAGAGGGTCTCCAAGACTCTTGGGACAACATTAGCACTGGACGGATGAAGTACCAGAGAACTACTCCCTCTCGTAGAACACAAGGAAAAAAGGAAGTGAGAAAGAGGAAGTGTTGAATAGAGAATGGGAAAGGGATCGTAGGTCATATTGGAGAGGGGGAAGGAGAATAAGATGAAAAGTTCGAGAAAAAACAGTAGAGCACAAGCAGGTGTTATTTTTTTTACTTTTTTTTTAATGAACTCTACTCTCCTGAGAAAAGATAGCGAGAACGATTTAAATCCAAAAGCAATAAAATCATGAATGAGTGAACCGCTCAGAGGAAATGACTGGGGAAAGAAAAGAGAGAGAGAGAGAAATGAGTAAGGAGCAAAAGACAAAAGATACTCTTTCTTAGAACATGCTGAATGGGCTTAACTGGACTTTTTTAAAATCTACTTTTTTAAAATCTTATTTTAAGAAGTTTTAAATTGTCATTGAGTTTTTTTGCCGTTAAAAAAATATTTGAGGCTATCGTATTTTAATTGTCTGTTTTTTCTGCAATACAGGCAGACCTGAAAAAATACAAAGCAGTGCTCCTTTGGTAATGTAGTAATTAAACTAAAGGGAGAGGCCGTTCCCCTAGTATTTTAGAAGCTTATGCATACTATGTTAAAGATTAAGTGTTTTATGTGCCTCATGCACACACAGTCCTATTTTAGACATTTTAGAGCATGTAATTGAATGTAATGGTATAGTGCTTGCATTTAGATAGAAGAACAAGTTAAGACCAAAGTGTTCTGAATTACTGGTACGCGCATTCCTCCCTTCAGCTGATGGATAGCTGTCTGTTTGGTCTGTCTGTCTTTCCTTAACAGTTCATTAACACATAGACACTCTCACACACTCTCATTTAATATTCAAGGATGGGCTCCTAAGCGCTGCGGCATCACTTGGCTGGGTATGGTTTTAATATACATATCTGTGTATAGGACTAATAGAATTATACAGCGTCTGATGTGCTCTCTGAATTCACACGGGCATCCTGCCTGGACACCTGCAATAACACCACAAGGACCTACTGAAAATATCCGCACTGTCAGGCAGCCGCAGGGCAGCCCTATTCCGGGACATGGACTGTTTGATATTTTATGAATGGAAGAGAGGATGAGAGGGAAATGGGGAGTAAGGAAAGAAAGAGGGAGATCACACGTGTGCTCATGTATACACAAAAACTTGTTTTCTCTTCCTTCGGGTTGTCATCAGAAGGGTTCTCACACACAGCACACATATGAAACACTTTGAGGAATCTGTGAGTGAGTGTGCGATCAGGTCTCTATTCCAAAGACTGACATACGGTGAGGTTTGAAATCTGGGATTTAAAATCTAATTCTAAAAAAGTTTGAGAAAATAATACTGCATAGATGTATTTATAACAATACCAAAATGTAAAATGAACATTAAAAGTCTAAAAATGCTAAAGAAATACAGCAAATGCAATTAATTTTTACAATTTAATATTTCACTTTGTATTATGAAAAATAATCAAATTAGAAAATATTTGGAAAGTGAGTGTTAAAGTGAATAAGTTCATCAATATGTCTGTGTGGGGTAAGAGTTTGGAGAATGGATGAATATCCTTGCGCTACTTGTTTCATTTCTGAATTTACTAGTATTTCTTCTGAGTACATAATTCAGTTATTTATTACTTGTTTCTTTCCTGAATGAATATGAAACAAAATTGGTTAATGATACAATAACTTAGAAATACTGAATTATGAGACTTATTATTTGTTTCTATTTACATTTAGCTGGTCATTTTTAATTCTGAGTGATTTCTGAATAATAAAAGAGAAAAAGCAAACTAAAAATAATTCCAGTAGTTGTCTGAGACATTTAAACTCTTTTATGATTTTCTTTGGAGACTGAGTGAGTATTGAAGTGATTAAGTGGCTGAGTGTGAGATGCACTGTATTGTGAGTCATTAAATCTCTCTGTGTGTGTGTGTGTGTGTGTGTGTGTGTGTGTGCGTGCCAAAGAAAGAGAGAAACACATGACAAGTGAGTAACCTAAGATTAACATGATAAGAGAAATAAAACATCTCTCCTCTCTCTATATTCCACCCCATGTATAAAACAACAGTAGGATCGCCCAATATCTCTCTACACACGTTAAAGAGAAACTCCACAGAGAAGTTTTAAGTAATAAAGTGTGAGGATAGGGAAAGGAGCATGGTTTATATTTCTTTCACATTTTCATTCTTCTTTTCCTGTTCGGGTGTGCAGAGTGAAAATACATGGGTGGATAAAACTACGCTAGGGGTTTCTCTCTTTTACTCTGCGTGTTTGTGTGCTAAATGTGACATACATACACACACACACACACACATATGCTCTCACATATGGACTTTTAAGTAGAAAAGGAAAAGACTCTATAATAGGAAAAATGAACAAAAAACAGACAAAGTTGTTTACCTCTGCCCTGTTTCCCTCTCTTTTTTCTCTCTCTCTCTCTCTCTCTCTCTCTCTCTCTCTCTCTCTCTTCCTGTTTTATAAGCCCCTTTATTCCCTTTCCTGCTGCTCAGAGCCAACCACCATGAAACCACTGCCACATTAGAGCCTTTAACTGGCTATGGCTGGCCCTACACTGGCATTACACTGGCACAGCCCCCCGATGCTGTTTCCAGTTGTGTGCCACTCCACTCCTTATCAGTGTCAGTCATGATTCATCATCCTTCGGCCAATCAGCTGTCATCACTGACAACCTTTAAGAGAGCCTGTAAACCTAAATCTCAGTTCTTGTTTTATGCTAGTCCAACACCCGTTTTATTTTTAAACAGGCACATTTTTAGAGTTGTTCTTTATTGGGCTGTGCACAGAATGTTTGGAACATTCGAGGATGGAATGGCGTCGTAAAGACCAGCTGGACTGGCATGACTCGGACGTTCTGTTAGAATGAAGTCATCAGCATGAGACGACACATTTCTGCAGGGTCATTTTAAAAAAAAAAACAAGGTCCAGTTGTGCCGTTTGTCTTTCTTTCTTGTCACATGTGGCCACAAAACACCCCCACCCCCACAAAACACATGCATACACACATACACACACATTACTCCATATGGTCACTGCTATAAACCTTCATCTCTCAATGATGCCATCACTTAATCAGCCAGAACTCACCAGTTCAAAAGCGTTTGTCTCATGTGGCCAAAGATGATGGATTCTTGTCAGCCAAAGCAATGCATTAAGATTCTTTTTCTTTATTAGAGAGGCTCTAGAACTAAAAAGCAAACATCCAGCACTATTAGTGTTGCTTTCCGTGAGTGTGGAAGTGGACAAAAGTTGAAACAGGTGTATGTCATTATTCTTCGTCACTGCAGTCATTCGAAAGGTGCGGTTGGGTTTAATCTAAAGAGCGAGAGGAAGAGATGAGGTATGTGTGATGTTAGGGTGCACGAGAGTCTGTGAAAGATAAAGCCAGACAATTTGAGGAGATCATTCTTTACGGGCTAGCGCTGCAGTGTTTATCAAAAACACAGCTGGACACAAGACAAAACAAGACCTGATGCGTGTTTGGGTTTTTATGATGTACTATATTACCTGACTGTATGTTAGCATGTGGCGAAAGCGATGAAACGGATGAGAGTGTATTGTGTTTGTCAGGGCTTGTGTTTGTGTACGCGTCCGTCTTCAGATTGTTATTCACCTCTAATTGCCTGTGGTGAGCATACACTAATTAACTTTAAACGTTGCTCTTGAAGTTTTGACAAACAACCAAATAACTATTTGCACATCTGCGCTTGTCCGACACATTTCACTCTTGGATGTAATCACAAGGCGATCGCGTATAATAGCGTAATTGCACTCAATTCGTAAACAGCCATTTAGCTCACCATTTACACCGAGAACTTGTGCAGCATTTGAAACTTTTCAGAAATCATCCGGCCATGCTGAACCCCCCACAAAATGTCTGTTTGTAATAAAAAAAAAAAAAAAAAAAAAAACTGGCCATCTAAATACATATTTATGTCAACAAATTGATGACAGAGTTTTGACCAAATAAAATCCCTGTCATTACACTAAGAGCTATTGGCATGCTGCTTGTCTAAACCAATTTAATCTTCAGCGTTAAAAAACACAAAGCAGGCTTTTTCCAGCTCTCATTTCCTGCCAAATCTATATACGCCTCAGCAAAATCTCTTACAAGGGGAAAATATCCGTCAAAACTGAGACAAACTTGGAGTAATAAACTATTTAGTTTAGACATCGTAACAGGAACACTCATGTAAACAACATGAAATATTTTGTGACAATGTGGATATATAGATAAGCAAAAGCATTAAGCAAAAAAAAAAATAATTTAAGCATGGATGAATAATAAGAAATGTAAAAAATATCACATTATTATTACATAACAAATACATACATTACATAACAAATGTACAACAAATACATTTTTCAACAAATATATTAAAACACAACATTTTTAATTTCAAAATATTACTTTGTTATACTGTATTTTTGATAAAAAAAAATTTTTTTTGCCTTGGTAAGTGTTTCAAAATTTCACTTACCTCAAACCATTAACTAGCGCATATAGTAGTGTTTATATAACTGAGTCTGACACGGCCAAATAAATCATTTAAACATATGCTTATTTAAATGTACATATAAACACGGCGGCAGCAAGTATTTTTAAATCAGCAAAAAACGTTAGTCGTGTGTTAAAATGACCCATTTGGAAGTGTCAGGGTCAATCTACATTTTGTTTTGGTCCTTGCTTGGATTTAAGCCTCTGCTGCCAATATCCAGGCATTTCGCAGACTACCATATTTAGATGTCTGGCACTGTCTGGCAGTGATTTCAGACTCGCGCAAGCACAGTAGCTGGACTGAACGGGTTCAGAATGAGACAGAGTAATTATAGTCTTACGAGTGTTTAATGTTTCTCACGTTTAATTCTTATTTGCTTGTAAGGCACTGTGCTTTATGCTGAAGCATATTATTTCATGTGGTGGATTCTCTGATAATAACTGTCTCATAGTTGTGCTTTATCACACTGTTGTGCTGCTGTGGTCTGGGCATAATTCATTTCGTACTCAACCTGTGGACAGACTCTCAGTGGGGAGGGGGATCATTTTATTCCCTCCTGATCATTTCATAAATCAAATCAGTGGAAGAAGGAAGCCGCATTGTAAAAACAAGGCAACCCTCGCCGTCACATGGCCCTGTGGTGAGGACTCGGGATCTGTGCTGAAATATGATAGAAAAGCTGCGGTTCTGTCCTCTCTTTCTATTCATGTCACACTCAACGGGCTACAGGAAGTCTACGGTGGCCCTGCGGGGACAAAATTGATTTGCATTGAAAGATAATGTTGTGCGGATAACCAACAAGTGAGGAGGCGGCGGTGTGGTGGCTTTTATTTGATGGATGAATGGAAATAAGTTGCCAGACTGCTTGGGTTCGGTTTGTACCTTGGCGTTCCGAAGTGCCCATGATTCATTTGTTACTCATAACATCCAAACTGTTGTTGTTTACCTTCGCATGTTTTTGGTTCTTGTCTTCACATCTGATGGCTGTTAGGCGGATGCTAGTGCGGCGATATTTGTTTGTGTCTGGACTGAGCCAGCAAAAAGGAAAACTCCTGACAGCAAAAAGAAGACTCTTGCAGTCACTCCTGACCTTGCTGAGAGAGTAAGAGCGAGAGAACATTAATGACATGTTTGAAGACAGAGAATGGCCGCCTTCCCAGATCACCTCATGCTGGCTACATGGCGCCATCATCAGACATTAAGTGGAATGTCAGCACACAGTCAAAACAGCCCGTTTTCAAAAATACATCATGTTCCATTTTTTTTATTCTTAAAATAATTGTTATATACAGTGAGCTCCAAAACCACTAGTGAAAATGCTTCTGCTTTTAAACACAGTTTGTAATGAGAAATTGTATAATCGGCATAATTCAGTGAAGCATTTAATTTGTCTTTACTTCAATCATACAATATAATAAATGTCTTTATTTTTTGTTGCTTTATTAAAACAAACATTTATTTTAATTTGTTCATTCGTCTTTTAGAATTTAAAATTTAACTCTAAAACCCTTTTTTCATACTGAAATAGGACAAAAAGATTTTCAGTGCGGGCTTACATTTTTTAAACAATAATAATCATTATAAATCCATTTAATTGTATAATTAATTAGAATAGTAATATTTTTAATAGTAATTATTAATAAAAAATAAACTTATTTTTGATTCATTAAATTATAGATTTATTATTGCTGTTGTTGCTGTTGTTAAATGTATTTTTACAATACCTAGTATTTACAAAAGAAACATTGTTGTGAAACCTTTAAAAAAAGGTAAAAATGAAATACTGTGATCCAGAATGATCCAAAGCCCTAGTTTTTAACAATGCCATGAAATCATGTTAGATTCTTCTGGGTGTCCAGCAGTCATAAATCATGTCAGACACTTTGTCTCTGGTCTCTAGTAAGCAGGCTTCAGCTGATCCTGACTGTCCTTTATGACCCGCTTACACCCCGGACTGTTTCTTCGTTCAGGGCCTCTCTAGTTCATGTAGCAGATGACGCTCTGGCCGCTCTCAAGCGCTCAGTCTTCAACAGAAAAGAAGCTGCTGAGTGGCAAAGTTGAGCACTTAATGAAAATGAAATTAATATATTAAAGGGAAGGTGAGAGAAAAGTGTATTTTTAATAATGCTTCACAGACTGATCAGTGCTCTCAATTTCTGTCTCTCTCTCTCTCTCTCTTTCTTTCTCACACACACACACACTTTTTCTCTCTCATATAATATGGGATTTTTCTTTCTGGAGTGAATGAGCGTTGAAATTACATTTCGCTGAAGTTTCCATCGTAAAACGTCTATACGGAATTACTTCTGGCTTTCGACATCGCACTTCTCCCTGCTTTCTTCTCTTTTTTGTCAACAGCTCTGTGAGAGAAAGGAGTAATAAAACATAAGAATTTTAACCAGTTCTCGAAGCAGTCGTTTTTAATTTGCTCTCCAGTGGGATTTCAAGGGCCTTGGGCCCTGTTGATCCCCCTCGACTCGACCCGAACTTGTTCTGAGCACTCAAGCATGATGGTCTGAACTTCACAGAGAGATGCTGTTCTGAGTGTGTGTGTGTGTGCATAGAAGCTTGTGCCTAAGCTAGAAAATAAGTGATCTCATTGTCATAATGATCTGTCTCTTTTTCATTTTTTGCTGATGGACTGCTTAAACTGTAGAGAAGGAACTTTTGTGTTAATGAAGAAAGTATGCGTGATCATCATATGTTTTTCTGTGTGTGTGTGGTCTGTGATCCCTAGCCTTCCACCTGCAGTGCTGTCGGCTCTTCACCCTGGGGTTTATTTAGATGAGAACTTACACAGACACATAGACACACTCACGCTTCAAGAGCAGCAGTCCTCCTATCATGTGTCTCCCAAAGGAGGAAGTTCAAAATTAAAATCAGCCCTATAGAATTGAAAGAAGAATTTACAAAAAAGAAATGGGCGCTTTAAACTAAGGAATGACTGTTTGACATCAGAGGGGCTGGCTGCTAAAATGGTTTAATGTGGTTTTGGATGTCTTGTAAAGAACAGTTTACGCTATTTGCTTTCTAGTATAGAGGTAGCCATTTGAGTGTTTGACTTTTGGTGTGTGTGTGTGTGTGTGTGTATATTTTGGGGATCAGTAGGGTTTTTACATAAAAAAGGAAGTGTCTAATTTGCACAGAGGCTACATTTATAAAATACAATACAAACAGTAATATTGTGAAGTTTTATTACACTTGTTTTGCAGTCATTCAAATTTTGAATCAAAATTTTGAAACCCACTAATACTCAAATAGAAATACAATACTGTGAAATCTTATTAAAATAATTTTTAAACAACGATTTAAAAATCTGTGTTTAAAATCTGTGTTTTTTATTTTATGATCTAGAATGCATTCCTTATTTTCCTGAAAGAAATAAATGAAAAAAAATTGGGGAGTACTTTATTTTTTTTCACTTAATTAAATGTATATTTTAGATAATTTAATGAATAATTAAAACTGTTGTTTTATTCAATTCATTTTTAATTAATTACAATTCTGTTACTATAATTGCAATCCACATTAATTAAACGCTAATTGTATATTCCTTATACTGTATGCATGTATACCATGTTAAATTATCTTTAAAGTGCATTCATTTTTTTAAAGTCTTCCATCAGTCAGTTTGCCACTGAAGCAACAAACAACAGCACATTAACACCAGTACAAAATGAATCTGTAGCCTCGTTACCCTTCTTCTCCATTTTCTCCTCAGCTCCCTGCAGCCCAGATCACTGTCCAGCTATTCAAGACAGCTTGGTATACTCGCCTGTGTTTTCACTCTGGGATTTGCAAAGGAAGGAAAAGTGTGAGAAGCAACAAAAAACAGCCAGGTGAGGCCGGTGCGGAGAGTGTGTGTGTGTGTGTCTGGCATCCATAAGCCTGGTGTGTGCGCGCACTTGGCACTCATTTAGCCAATGTGTCTGTGCATGTGTGTGTAGCGAGTTATGACCTGCTAAAACAGCCACATCTTAGTCTGCACACTGTAAATCAGCAGGAAGCACCAAACACAGCAGGGTGATTGGTGATGTGAAGCCACACCCCCTAATTACTGGAGTCCGTCATGCCAACGTGCTAACGATGTTCCTCGCAGCCAGTCTTACTCCATTTAACCTCACTGTATTTAATCAGTGACCTGATTCCTATAACAGATTTTACCTTCCTTCCTATTAAATAGAACTTGAAAATAGAACAGATATAGTTAACAGTTAACTGTTTTTAAATCAGTGTTATATACATTAATAATAATGAGTTTTACCCAATTTACTACTTTGCTAATTTTTTCACATATTTTGCAATTTTTTTATATTTATGCAGCAGGTAATTATATTCTTTTAGTACCTTCAGCTGTGTATTTAATAGTCAGGTTTATTTGTACTCTATAGTGCTTTTTTACAGTGCTGATCATCATTTACAATCCTTGAAAACAATCATGATGTTGATGTTTATAATATCTTATCACCTTGCCTTACAGTCACATTTAGTAGATTATAGCTTGCTGATAATATAATTTACTTTTTGCCTCCATGCAAGCATTCAAAAAATTGTGAAATGCTTATAGTATATATACCATATGTAAATATACTGTATGTATGTAAAAAAAAAAAGAAAAAAAAAAAGGTAAACGTGCTTACATATTGAGATTTAGGAATGTGGTTCATAAATTCAAGCTTTTATGAAAATTTCGGAATAAACTGACATACGGAAATTATTTGAATGCATTTCTGAATGTGTCAAGAAAAGCCTAAAAAGTGGGGATGAGTGTATCAGACTATATCAAAGAAGATGACATGTTTAGCAAAAAAAAATTAGATGTATTAGATTTATTAGATTAGATTAATTCGATTTATGTTATCCCATTGTGCATCAGTTTCAATACTCGTGATACATAAATCACACAAGAAGCTGTTAATCTCAAAATATATTTTTAGTTATAAAACTCAAAACAGTAGAAAAAATGGCTAAAATGATCTATAATAATGGATAGCGGTTGATTTACTGCTCATATTTATTATAATTCAGAGTATACATTCTGTTCACTAGCCGTGGCACTGAAGGTGTTAACCTGTTGCATGTGAAGCTGAAAACAGCTACGAGTATTAAACTCACACATCATTAGTGAGGTGTAAATCCCCGTCCCACACAGACACACACTCACACATTGAAGATTGATTTTGTGGGTCCTGGAGGCATACCACTGAAAATGGACCCAGTTTAACACAAGTTGCTTTTAATTGGCTGTTTCTGCCTGGCAAACAAGGTGTGCCATTAACAACATAACACACAGAAATATCAGACAGTGAAAACTCACTCTCTCTCACAAACACACACACACACACACACGCACATTAACTTTAAAGCAGAGCTAAAAACATCTATCATGATTGTTCGATCTAAATGAAGCATTTCCCATCCTGAATTGCTGGCAGGGGTTGGTGGTGCAGTGTCATGGTACTTCTCTTATAGATGTGTTTACAGCAGCAGCAGCACAGCGCTCACCGAGTGAGAGAAAAGTGAATGCGGATACGTGGGGTGGCATTCGTCGATTTCTCATGCTTCGAGTTGAGCTGCGGTTTCTTTCCCATCTTAGACCCGATGACTTTATTAAATACTGGTTCCTTGGCAACCATCACCCTTCAACACACATGCTCTTTAATCACACGGCCAGCTGCTAAGTTAAGGTTTGATGTGGCATGGCCGACAGTATCTTGAAACCATGTGCCGAAAAAAGAGGAAAGAGTGGGAACAGAGGAGTTTATAAGGCACTGGCACTGCATTTAAATATACTCACAAAACACATGTTTAAGGGCAATTTAAAAAATATACACAAAACATTTTGCAGAAAGTTTAATTTGATATGAAAATATAATAATAGCCGAAAATACATTGTATGGGTAAAAATGATTGTTTTTTTAAAAGATAATTTTCCATAAAGATATTTTGTAAATATATTGTACCATAAATATATTAAAACCTAATTTTGATTAGTACTATGCATTGCTAAGAGCTTCATTTGGACAATTTTAAATATGATTTTCTCAGCATTTAGAATTTATTGCACCCTCAGATTCCAGATCTATTTTCTATCTGGCAAATATTGTCCCATCCTAACACTGATGGATAAATTTAAAAAAAGTCTAAATCTCAATTTCAAAAAAATTGACACAGATGAACGTGTTTTTTTATGGTCCAGGGTCACATATGGATATGCATAAAAATATTTTAATGTATTTGTATTATATTACAAAATATCAAACCTGGTGGCATTTATCTTAGGAGGAGGCAGCATAAGCAGAATTTCAGAAAATAAAAAGATGGTTAGGGTTTAAATTAAAATGTTAACAAAATAATTTATAATAACATATGCATATTCTAATGCTATACCAGTCATTGGACCCTTTCTTGCTGAATAAAAACACAATATTTCTTTTCTTTGCATTTATATGCTTACATATGGAATCTACACACATCTTTATAGACATCTTCTGTGCCTGCAGTAAAAGCATTCTCACAAAAGTTCATACACTCATTTACAGTTAATGACAGATTAGCAGGAATCTTTTGTTGAGTGGAGCAGACGGCTGTTTGCATGACTGCTGTTAAGTTTGGCAACACATTTAATATGTACATTAAAACGGCACAAATCTTGCCAAATTAAGACCAGATTTTTGTTAACACCACAATGCATTAATGATTTCAGCAACCCACAACTGCACGTGCATGCATGCATGCTCATTAACAGTGCATTTCAAGCCATCTCTCTTGCTCTAGTGCTCTCTCTCAGTAGGTATGAGTCTGCAGTGAGGACTCATCATTACACAGGTTGTAATTCATAAGTAAGAATTTGGCCTGAGGAGCAGAGGAGTCTTTACAGGCCTGAGAAAACACACGTGTTGTTCCAGTCTGTTTCCTTTCAATAAAACCCGACACTTAGCACTTCATTTCAGGCCACTTCTGATAAAATGATGCAGGTTAGTTAAAGTAAGAAAACAAAGGGAGCCAGGCAAAGAGACAGAGAAATGAGCCGATGAAGATAGATAGGAGAGTCAATCGTTCAGAAGAGCATTTACATTTTTTTCTTAAAATAAGCAAGTCTTTCTAAATGGAGGGCGGGATGGAGGTTGATAGAGCTGTTGCTCTGCACAGCGCAGGGGAATATTTTATTGCTTTGCCTTCATGTGCCTTTAAAACTGCCTCTAAATTAAGAGTGGGCTACAATATATTACAGGCCATTATCGACCCTTCACACATACAAACCCCAAAGCACAAATCGCGTAAACATCAGATCACAGGTTACAAGATGGATAAACGCTCAGATTTCTAAACTATAGCCAAACATTTAGAAAGGTGAGAGGTGATATATGTTTATGTGTGTGTATATATATGCATACATAAATATACACACACATATATATATATATATATAAAAACACAAATACACACATCTATATGCTTTAGCTATTATCCGCTCTAAGTACTTATAAATGGTAAATAGTACAAATGGAACATCCAAAATGGTCTTTTTCCCTTCATTCATTCCATTCAGTTTTCATGTTTCACACACACTTTTGCAGTCTGTCTGCATATTCTATATCTAGAACTGTCCATATACATGTCTCTCTCACTCGGACACACATATACGGAGGAATCCCTCCAAACCCACCCTCAGTTCTATTTTCAGGAGGAAAGCCAAAGGCAGCCATTAGCCCACCGCACGCTGCTATTAAACTTAATATAACACCCTTTCCATAAAACACATCCATTATGCTGTATGGTCTCTCTGCTGTTGACTTTGGGTGCACGGATGACCATATGAGCAGGAAATCGCTGGTATTGTGGTAAAAAAATAAAATCTGCGTGTTCAAAATGAGGCAGAGAGAGTCAAATAATTGAGAATTTACAGTCAGGGACATTTATGGAGAGATGGATGTCATGGAAGTCATTTTTTGGGAAGGTTTTTTTGCATAAAGAATGCTTTTGTCGCAGCTTGCTGCTAATCAGTGACAGAATGGCCATGAAACAAGGCATGAGGGGTATAAACACTGTTTTGTGCGAGTTCAATTAATGAAAAGCGCCGAACAAAACCGCCTTTTTGTTCTAAGTTTGCCCTTTTAGAATAGTTTCCTAGAGAAACTTAAAAGCTGCATTTTATGTGTTGTTCAGAGTGTGAATCATTAAAGAAAGAGCTAATTCAGCAATGGCTTGTTTTAGCGTGAGTTTTACAGTCACCACAAAATGAATTGTGTCAAATGATTTATGTTACAGGACTACGATGCAGTTCCAGTCCAAACAACAATGAATTTGTACGTTTTTTTGTGCTCTTTATGAACTCTTTTGTGCTGTTTGATTCATTTTTGACCTGTTTACATGAAATACTAATCCTAGTTTTTAGAATAGGCCCAGTGATGCCCAGAAAAGGAATAAAAACATATGCAATTAAAGTATAAAGATAAATGAACTAAAATATAAAAATAAAACACAGTATTTATTGAAGCAATGGTTTAAAAAAAAACTGTTTACTTAAAGGTTCGCTAGTATGCAAGTGCTCATGTTTATACAAAAAAAGAAAAAAAAAAGCTATGCTCTATATCTATATATAATTTTCTCCCAAACAAAGTGTTTAAGGAAATAAAAGAAGATGAGTTTCTCTCTAGTGCCCCCTTTTGGAAACTACAGAGCAACATTCTGATGGCTCAAAACATGGATGACTCTGAAACATCTGGGGTTTATGCAAGTTTTCCCATATGCAATAGAATAGTCCCTATTTTTTACATCCACATGCATTCTTAGATGATTAATGATGCATTTTTCTAAGTTTAACATTTTCACATCTGGTACAGCCCATCCACGTTAGCACATCATTCGCTCTAACAATTCCAAATAACATCCACTATACACCAGCTAATCTCTAAGGAGATTTTTACTGCAGTTTCACTGTTGATTTGGGCCCTAAAATCTGTGCTTTTGGCTTTTACACACACACACACACACACACACACACACACAAGCAACAGCCCACATCCTTTAGAAGGTGTGCAATTTACGAGCTGTGAGCGCAGCGTGGCAGTTCCACCATCTGAGTTGCTCACAAACTCACACACAGCTTTTCATTAGCACACAGTAATTAAGCCACTCACTGCATCACATGCAAACACACACGCACCACTCAGAACACTCACTAAAACTTCATTCTGTGTTATTTTATCCAACTCTGTCCACAAATAGTGCGGTTCGCCCTTTAGCGGGACGTCGTAATGAAGTTTTGCCGAGCAGCTGTGTCTGAGTGACCCTTGTATTGGTATTAATGAGAACTAAATGTCTGACTTATTACACATCAGTGTGTGTGTGTGTGTGAAAGAGAGGGCTTTCTGAGACCTAGTGTGTGAGACATCTGGTCATGGTGCTCAGGAAATGACTGCTTCACTTCACTGCTGTCATCACCCTGCCCCATGTTACGCTTTGTGTGTGTGTGTGTGTGCGCGCAGCAGGTCTTCATTAGCTGTGTTGAAGCATTTTCAAAGTAATTATGGTTTAAAGTTAATCCCATCTACAAGCTTAAAGACAGGCAAATCTCTGTCTCTGTTCCTCAGCTTTATTTGCTTTCCGTGTCTTTCTTGCAGAGTGTTCTGTTGACAGCACTAGGCCTCTAAACAAGCTGTGATGCTGGCAGTCAATGAAGGTGTTGCTTTTTTAAATTAAGTCTTCATCAGGTTGTTATATGATTAGGACTTTGTGTTTGAGTCAGGCATGAAATTTAACTATTAAACAAAGTTGCTGATGTTATCTATTTAACATACACGATTCATAGAAACACACACAATTATATAGAATTAGCCCCAGTTTTTTCTATGACTTGTAGGGATTTAGCATAATTGTAACATATATGGACTCTGTGTTGTTGTTTTCATGTGCCATGTGTTCAGTGTGACCTACTTTCTGTTAATTGTCTTATTGTTTTCAGGTGTGTCTCATTAATTTAGTCATTTACTTTGTGTATTTATTCCCTGTGTGTTTTTCAGTTCAGTTGGTCCGATCGTCGTCTTTAGTATGTGTGGTTGTGTTTCCTGCCTGCTTGCAACTATATTATTTATTTTGTGTGTAGAGGATTAAAAGACTATTTATGTTAAAAAGAAAAAAAAAAGGAATGCACGCCGCTTGTTCAGGGAAGGAGCACTCGACGAGCATATAACACTTTAAGAGTTTTAATAATTCACAAACAAGAAAATATCACTGCTGCAGGCAGGCAGATAATAACCACACAATAAAATGAAGACTATCAGACAAACTGAACTGAAACACACAGAGAATAAATACACAAAGTAAATTACTAAATTAATGAGACTCCATGGAATAAATAAATTGTTTATTATTTACTTTATATATTTCATAATATATAATGTATAATTCAGTGCTTCTTCTGCCACAAGAGGGCAGTCTTTACAACTTTTAGTACTTGCTCATTCTGATCAAGGCTGACATGTTGTTGAGAGAACATGCTGTATGCTTAATGCAAGCTTAAAAGAATTAAAATTGAGATTCTTTCATTGTCTTGTTTTCTTTGGGAGGTGTTTTAAGAAATGTGTCTGTATTTTTAGGTCTAATGCACAAATTAATATTCTGTCTGATACAGATAAGCTGATAATTGTCTTCTAATAATAATACATAAAATACGAATGATTGATTGATCATTATTTATCATTTAAGTTATAATTATTCTAAGGGTATATATTAGTAAATATTTTATACTAAATAAATATTTATAATATACGAAAAATAATATATTATTTAACAAACATGTTATGTATCATAAAAAGTCAGCAAAAAAATAAAATAAATTTACAACCCAAATCAACAATTTTAAATATACCACATGAATCATTTACTTACCATCCTCGTGCCCCCCCACTTTTTTATCTCATGTTCAAAACCGATTTATTATTTTTCTGTGAAACATAAAAGTCTCCTTTTAATAACAGAGAACAGACTGCACATGACTTTTTTTTAACCGCCAGCTATGCTTTTCTGTACTTTTCTGTTTACTTCATGTTTTTCAATGATAGCACATTTTGCACAGCATTGTTTCTGCTGACATGCTGCTATGAAACCTCCTCATAAAGATTAGCATGTTAGCACATGGATGCTCCAGCAGGGTTTTAAAAGGTTATTTAGTGTTAAGATATGCTTTAATGGATTGCTGGGGATTGGTTTCTTACAGAGCAGGAAATGGACGGAGGTTTTCAGCACTATTAATTTGACCGCGCAGTGTTTTGCCAAAGCCTCGAGGCTGGAACACATTTTTTGGGGGTGAACGCAAGGCGTTCTGTTCTGAGCGTCTGTGTCTTTGCACTTTCTGGCTCTTGTTGTCATGGCCTGCTTTGAACCGTGGATATAAAACGTTTGAGGCATATGCACACGCAGCTTTAGGGTCTCTCTTTGTTTTATCAGAGAGAATAGAGTAGATATGAATGAGAGATTTTTACTGTGCTGCAATGTATATATTACAGTGTGTGTGTGTAGTATGGTGGTCTCAAATTGCAGCCCCTTGCTGCTCAGTTCATCTTCCTCTCCAGTGGATGAATGGAGTGAGCGAATAAGAAATAAAGAAACCTGACCCCTACCACACACTTATCCAACAATAGCCTCTCATTCAAGCACACAGACCCTTACTAACACACTCTGGTCCAAGGCCAAAGTCAATCACATAGATGTGCTTTGACACAATATGTATTGTTAAAAGCACATTGTAAATTAAGGTGATTGATTGATTGATTGAGATGTGTACTTCCCTTTTGAAAGCCGTTTATGATATTGACATCAATGTGGCTGTTTCTTCCTCATTGTAATAACTGGATTTCAAGCGATGGTCGCATTACAG
Organism: Puntigrus tetrazona; assembly: GCF_018831695.1. Classification (NCBI taxonomy): domain Eukaryota; kingdom Metazoa; phylum Chordata; class Actinopteri; order Cypriniformes; family Cyprinidae; genus Puntigrus; species Puntigrus tetrazona. Next base: position 9,675,740 of record NC_056721.1, on the reverse strand, counting down.
CATGCCATTATTAACCAATGAAATCTGACCACCTTATTCAAGAGGTTTTAGTAGCTGGTTTATTGGATGGTGTTGCTTTTTGAGTTATTGTAACATCCCAAGATTATTATTGGGCAATATAAGAATGTGTGATTAATGGGGTGTTTATTTCCTTCATGATTTAATTACTAGTGTGGTAGAGGATATTAGTCTTTGTTGATGATATCCAAGAAATACATTATTGGACCTTTGAGAGACAATCTACTACGAAAAGAATGTTATTGTAACAATATAAAAAGATAATATCTATATCTAACAAATATCTATCTATCTATCTATCTATCTATCTATCTATCTATCTATCTATCTATCTATCTATCTATCTATTTTTTTTCGGAAAGGTATCTAAAAATGTGCTTCATGTGCCATACTCTATATTTATTTCCTTAGGGTTTAACCATAAAATCAGTGTAACAACCTTGTCAGCCATATTTACAACAAAAATCAATTTATGACACATCAAAAGATGAGGTATTTTTACCCCAAATACTAAGTAGTTTTAATTTTTTTTAATTTAGCCACTATCCTAGGTTTTGCCAATTTGTCAAGTAACATTTTTTTACTACTAATTTAAAGCTCAATAAAAATGGAATATGCTTGCTTTTATATATTTTAATATGTACAAGTCAGAATAAGCATGCTGCATACATAATATATAATATATATACACATATAATAACAAACATAAATTATATTTTATATTTTTATATAATAGTTTTTAATATACCCAAACTGTAAATTCATTAGGTTATATCAACAAATTCTAATGTTTAATAATAATAATAATAATAATAATAATAATAAGTAATAATATGTAATAATAAGTATAAAGGGAGTAGAAGCATAGATTTGTTTTTTTAGTTTACGTTCTGTGTGTGTTTATGCGTGCATGTGCAGGTGGGGGGTCATTACGGTGTAGTGTGTCCTCTCACTACGCTAGGCTCACTGCATCAACCTGAGACCAGATACAGTTAATTATCTACCAGCACACACACACACACACACACAGAAAGACAAGGGTGCATGAACTAACCAGACTGACAGAAGAACCTTCGGTTGGACAGAAAAGACACAGTCTAGATGAAAAAGACAGATAAAGCGGGGTAGATCTGTGGCTAGAGACAAGTAAGAGACAGAAACCTGGTCCCAACACACACAGCATGTGATTGTGGATCAGCATCTAAACTATAGGAAAACACATGAGAGGAACGAAGACTGGATATTCTCCTTCCTGACAGGACAGACAAACACCAACAGCAAAAGAAGAACCAATGAGACCGGCCTCCCTCACACATGCCCATCCTCTGTCGCCAGCCTGTCTTCCTCCATCCTTGGTGTCGTGCTGTGGATCTGCTAGCAGACGGCCATCACTGGCATCATGCCGGCTGCACTGAAGTCATCTCTGGATGGGAGCATGACAGATTCAGGGGAGCTGGAGCAGGCAGCGACTCCCTGCTTTGGAAAAGTGCCCCGTGACCTGCTCCAAAACTTTCCTCACACTAAGCGTGTGGGCAGCTACCTGGTGGGCAAAATGATCAACAAGGGCTCATTCGCCAAGGTTATGCTGGGCATGCACATCAGTACAGGAGAGAAGGTAACAGTCTCTTACACGCAGACGCCTGTCAATCAAAGGCGCAGTGTCACACGCTAAGGGTGTCAGTCATCAGTGCGCTGAAGGGCTGTCATCCATTTTTCATGCTGTCTCGCTCTCTCAGCTTTCATAGCAACTCTGTCTTGCCTAATCTCTGACACGCACCGCAGTTATTATCCATCCACACCAACACACTCAAACTCTCACAGACATTTATTATTATAAAAGGCACTTTATGTTTGGGGGAGCAGGGGTGATCGTGAATCGTGCGTTGGCTGTTGATGTTTTGTCACTCAGTAGTGTTTCAGTATTCATTTTGGTCGTGTAATAGATCTGAAGAATTTTTTAGCATTCTAAACAGTGTGTATTCTGTCTGCAGACTTCACTGGTGATTAGGTAATAACAGATGTCTTTGTAATAGATTGCAATGATTTGAAATGGTATGCTGGCATTGTTTCAGTGAATTGCTTTCAAAGCCTGCAGAAATTGTACTTTACAGTTATTTAGAGTTAGTTATTAAAAGATGAGTGAAAAATCATGGTTACGTTTTGTATTATATAATTGTGTATAGAAAATTATTTGTATTTGTTTATTTATTTATGTATATATACATTATCTTTTAAGAGTTATAGTTTGGGGATACATTTAGGATGTATTATTATTTTGGATTTCATAAATAGTGTATTAACCTAATAATTATCTAAAAAATAATCATGTAAAAATTTATTAAAACTTCAAATAAATTCAATACATTTGTTAATATCTTCAATTAATTAATTTTATTATAGTATCTCTTATGTCAGTATCATTATAGAATATCTATTAAATGCTTATAAATGTTCTGGGGACACTGGAAAACCTCTGGGTTCATCATGACACAGACAAACAGAGAGAGAGAGAGAGAGAGAGAGAGAGAGAGGAGTCCTCCTCTTCTCACTGTGGTGACCTGAGCTTTTATGGGTCAGTAATTGCGACCTGTGTGTGTGTGTGTGTGCTACCAGCTCTTTTACACATCACTGAGCCCTTCCTGACCACTCTGTTTTCTTGATCAGGTTGCTGTGGTGATGCATAAGCACATAAACCCCAAGTCAGTCCTAGAATGTGAGAATGTAAATTATTATCATGTTCCTAAAGACAGGGACTTTGAGCTAGTTTTGTGCCATGCCTTTAAATACAGCAAACTAAACTAAATCACCAAATAAGCAAACTAAATAAGTTTTGACATAATACAGTATATACTAATTACTATAGAGATTTTTTGGGAGGAAAAATGTCCAAAAGAAAATAATTTTTGGAATATTTTTTTTTTCTACTAGACAGGAACAATATTAATAAAGATTGATTAAATAGATTAAATGAAGTCATCCACTTCTTAGATTTAACTTTATGGCTCTTTTTCAATTTACTGTATACATTAATTAAAATACATTTTAAGAGAAACATCTGAGACAAAGTTAATACTAAAATGACTCTCTTTTTCGCTCACAGGTCGCGATCAAGGTGATAGATAAGAAAAAGGCTCGTCAGGATTCATATGTTTTAAAAAACATGAAGCGTGAACCCCGGATTCATCAGCTGATCCGCCACCCGAACATCGTCTTATTGTTGGAGACCTTGGAGACGGAGAACTGCTACTACATGGCCATGGAGCTGTGCGGAGGAGGAGACCTCATGGATCGAATCTGTGAACGCAAACGACTGGAGGAGAGAGAGGTGCGCAGGTACACCCGCCAGATACTGTCTGCCGTGGAACACCTGCACCGGCACGGGATAGTTCACAGGTAAAGAGGGGACATTCACGCGCAGTAACACGATTGGACCCACAAAAATGAAGTGTGGAGATCATATAGATTGTCAGAGATGTAGGGATAGTGGGGTGGCATTAGGAAAAAAGTAAGGGAAGCGGTGAGAGGGTGCTAAGTGGATTCTAGTTATAAGAGCCTTAAAATAATCAAGTGCAATGTGTCATAGATGTGAAAATGAATGCTAATTATTTGAGTGAATAGAAAATTCCAATGAATATATAAAAACGATTAAATATTAATATAAAATTGTTTCCCTTTAGCATCTTATATTAATAAAAAGAACAAAATATTAATGGTTGTAAGTTTTAGAGTGTTGTGTAATTTAAAAGTTACTTTTCTCAGTATAAAATGTAAAACAAATCACAATTACAAACATACAAAATACATTTATTTGTTTTTTTATTTTATTTTTATTTTATATATAACATTTATTTAAAATGTTAATTAAATAAGTTGTTTTGTAATAATTAATAATAATTTTGTCTTATCGTTTTAGAAGTGGTAGCATTTGTAAACAATTTAAAACAATATGTGACCCTGGACCACAAAACCAGCCATGAGGATCAATTTTTTAAAATTGAGATTTATACATCATCTGGAAGCTAACTAAATAAGCTCTCCATTGATGTAAGGTTTGTTAGGCCAATATTTAACCAAGATACAAAAAATGTAAATATTGAGAAAACGACCTTTTAAATTGTCGAAATGAAATTCTTACCAATGCATATTACTACGTTTTGGTGTATTTATGGTAAGAAATTTACTAAATATTCTAATACAATGTGATCTCAAATATCATAATGATGTTTGACATAAAAGGAAATTATTAATAATAATAATAAATAAAAGGTCATTTTGACTCATACAGTCTGTTTTTGGCTCTATTTTAAATCTAATATATTTAAAGATGATTAATACAAGTAATTATTAATATTTAATTTATTTGTTAACATGTTTAATTTTGGGATTTTTATATGATTGAATATTCTTGTCATTTTATAATTTATATAAAATAACTATCCCAAAAATATGAATAATAATTATTACATTTATGCAATACATTGAACAACGCCTTATTTTATTATTAGGCGTAGGTTTAGAGTTTGTCTGTAGTATTATAGTTATATTAATTTATGAATTAAAAAATGTATTATATAATATAAAAACAATAGAAGTCTAAGGTGTGCCCTCGTTAGTGTTAGTGTGTGTGTAGTACTTTGGTCTGGTAGTGAAGCCTAATTCAGACAAGAGTGGGATTTCCATTAGCTGCTCATGACATCATCAGCCAGAGCCACTATGGTTAACACATCATTCACTGACTTCCTTACTAATGGAGTCCCAGGATGAAGCTTCATGACGCCGAGGTCTGTGTCACACACAATCCCCTCAGTAAAGAGCCTTTATTAGAGAATGTCAAGGATCAAAGGATGTTCATCAGCCTGCACGCACGCACACACACACACACACACACTTGACTACCCGCGGGGTTAGTCAACATATACAGTCCCTATGGTAACAAACTGAGCGTGTGGATTCATGTCCAGTTTAGTTCAAAGGTTCAGCCACTTCTACTGCAATTAATCAACCCAAATCAAACTATTTTATCAACTGGCTCCACAAACACTCACTCTATGCCTTTGAGTCTGTCTCTGCTAACCTCTGTACAAAAAGCAAAAATAATAACCCAAAAATTCAGTCGAACTGCTGGACAGCGGTCCTGTTTTCCCCTAATACACGTCATGTCTGTCAGAGAATTTTAATACGGGCAGATATAAAATAGTTTTTCAACTTTTCTTTGTACTTTGGACATTTTGGGGACAGCGTCTGCATGTGTGTGTGTGTGTGTGTGTGAGTTGGGGAACATTAGGCCGCCCACTGGGCTTTGAGATGTCAGCCATGTCAGTAAAAATGGAAAGAAATGAAAATAACTTTGAGGGCTATGATATTTTTATAGGTTTTTCATACAATTTCATATTAAATGTGAGGAGCATGCGGTCGTCAAAGTGAGTGTGAGTGTTTATTATGAAGTGGAAAGAAAGGGAGAAGGCGGGAGTAAGATAAAAGGAAAAGTGGAGGGAAGAGTGTAAAAGTAAAACTTGGCAGAATGACTAAACATCCAGGACCACCAAGCTGTGATATCACCAACAATAAGTCTCGTAGCTCTGTTCTTTAATTCAAATCCCCTTTTAATTCACATTTTTCATTAAGTTTTGTGTGCTGAAGAGGTTCTTGGCTGGTCATGCATTTCCACACATGAAGTGAGGTGATCTGAGTTCCCCTTTGTATTTGTACGTATATATGTATGTATATGTGAACAGCAGTAGATTAAAATAAACATTAACTATCTAAACAAAAAAAGAAGCTTGCACTGACGTGTCTTAAAAAACATTAGTGCCATTTTTTGGACATAAAGTGCACACGAGTAATGCAATTTTTTAAGGCATGTTTGTAAAGACTACTTTAATGTTTTAATTTAAAAAAAGGCCTAGTCTTGGCTTAATCTAATCCCTATCTGGGAAACCACCGCCAAGATGTTCATGACTAAACTAAAATGAAAAATCTACACTAAAATGACAATGTAAAAATGTTGCTAATACTAAAATGGCCAAAATGTAAATAAAAATGTAATTAAATGGAAATACAAAAAAATGATAACAATAAAATGAGAAGCACATAATGTAACACTGCTAAAACTTGAACTAAAATGAAAACGATGTAAACAACGATGTTTAGATTGTTGTATCAGAATTTTGTGTGTGTGTTTTTAGCTAATTTCTTTCATATGTGAATTTTGTGATTTGAACTAGGGACTTGAAGATTGAGAACTTCCTGCTGGACGAGCACAACAACATTAAGATAGTAGGTGAGTGCGTCCTGCCTTTTTACATAAGTGTGCATGTTTTATTCTGAGGAAAGGTTTTGTCAAAGCATTTCTACTGCAACACATCGATAGCTTGACCTTTGACCCTTGAGAATGACCTATCATTATGGTTACAGTAGTGTTAACAAATGTAAGCACACGGGCGGCACATCTTATTTACCAGAAGCTGCTTCACTTTTATCCAAAGCCACTTACAAATCACAACTCATGATATTGCCAATCACTGTAATGTGAATAAATTAGTTAGTTATATAGTTTTCTGTCTCCATCATCCTTGCATTCATAAATTTCATTGTAGTATTCTGAAATCTGTACGATTTGTATATTATTCTTAAAGCCTGTCTATTAAAGAAAAAAGTTACTTATGTCTGCATGTATTCTGCTATTTAACGTTTCTGTGTGACAAACTGTAGACAGAATAAAGTGCTTGTATGCATGCACACTAACATATGAGTGTGTCCGTGTGCAGACTTTGGTCTGAGTAACACTCTGAAGGCAGATTCTCTGTCTCTGGAGCTGCTGAACACTCAGTGTGGAAGTCCTGCTTATGCTGCTCCTGAACTGCTGGCACACAGGAAGTACGGGCCTAAAGTGGACGTCTGGTCTGTGTGAGTACACAAAGTATATGTGTATATACTTTGCTTCCAGCAAATGTATGTATTTTAACCTTTTTTTTTTCAAATGGGTTCTGTGTGTATGTGTAGGGGTGTGAGCATGTTTGCCATGTTGACTGGCACGCTGCCATTTACAGTGGAGCCCTTCAATATTAAGCAGCTTCACCTGAAAATGGTGAATGGAGAAATCAGTCCGATACCATCAGACATCAGCAAAGGTAAAGTAAACACAAGCTTTCCACAGAGATGGAGAGAGAGAGTGAGAGAGAGAGAGAGAGGGAGAGAGGTAAAGAGAGAGAGAAAGAGAGATATTTAGTTATATATATATGTGTATATATATATATATATATGTGTGTATGTGTGTAAATTTTGTTTTTGAAAAAGTTTATTTTATTTAACAAAATGCAATAAATCTAAAAACACAGTAAAGAATATATAATAGTATAATAATTTAAAATATCCAAAAATATGTCATATTTTGTATTAATATTTTAAAGAAATAGTTTTTACTGTATTAAATCAATGGCACCTTGTTGACAGTAAGAAACTTTTTTCCAAAAACATTTTAAAAAGTCTTACTGACCCCACACAAGATTTATTAAGACGAGACACAGAAAGAGAGCATTAGAAAGAATGAGAGATAAAATGTGTGGAGAGCAGTGGTGCAGTGTCTTCTTCTCAATCAGATTGTGAGATCATCTGATCTGGCACATTAATATTAATTATCATGAATATTAATAACAGAGTATATTCACCAGTTGCAAAAATAGATGCACTACAAACATGATGATGCAAAATGTCTGCTAGTGGAACAGAGCCTGGCCGGGTTTCCCTATTGGGTTGCAGATTACACTAGATGATTACATAGTTGTGCGTTATGTATGGTGATATTACGTACTACCTCTTGTTTCTCTGAACCAGCACATTTTAAAAGAAGCATTTAATGGTGCAATCGGTAATTATTAATACAATCAGTGCTTTGAACAAAGTATGCTGGAAATTAATTATCATAGAAGCTTATGGTGGGCCAATTTGTGAGCTTTGTTGGCATCATGAGGCTGCCTGTGATGGCAGTCTAAGTGAATGAGTAAGTATGATCGTCAGTGTCTGCTGACACAAACACTACCCTCACCTCGGTGCACACACACACACACACAGAGAGAGAGAGCCAGAGCAGTGCCAAACTGGCACTCTGATCTGCGGAGTCTCCCCCCCAGGTTGAGAAGGTGGAACAGGGGAGCAAAGTGCTTCTTAAATCTGATCTGCCCTTCTGTAAGAGAAGCCTTGAGAAGTTCAGTCTGGGTCGGGCACACACACATACACTCACTCCTCTGACAAATCAGTGTTGAGATCTTCTGTGTAAGGTTAAAACAAAGTTTTGAGACTCATTTAGCAGTGTCAAGATGTCAATGTGCTCATTCTTTATTTCTCTCTAGCGGCTGTACAGTTTGTCTTGTCTCTGCTGGAGCCAGAACCAGCAAAAAGGCCAACGATAAAAGCAGCAATGGAGGATAAATGGCTGAATGAGGGTTATGCCAAAAGACCCCTCCATACTGTCAATCATAAAAACAGGTACGTGTAAAATGACATCTAATTCTGAGGAACAGACAGAGAGATGCACAAAAAGACACATACATATAGAAAAATCTATTCAGTATTTCCTGATATCTGTTTATCTTTTTTAGGCTGCGTCCTGAGGATCTGAATACAGCTGTGTTAAACTACATGACTGAATCTCTAGGTTATAGTCTGTCTGATATCATCCACACTGTTATCAGTAACAAGCCGTCAACCATTTTGGCTTGCTACCATCTACTGCTGAAAAAACTCACCAGGCATCAGAAAGTAGTGAGGACCATGAAGGTAAAATGATACATGCTCGGATTTATGCATAAAATTGTAATGTTTTCTTATGCTCACCAAGGTTGCATTTATTTGATCAAAAATACAGTCAACTGTTAAACTGTCAAATGTTGTTATTATTATTTAAAATAGTAATTTTTTTTTTTTTTAAATATTATTTATTTCTGTGATGACAAGGATGATTTTTTTCATTACTCCTGTCTTCGGTGGAATCGGTGATACTTGTTTTTTTTGGTTTTTGATGAATAGAAAATTCATAAGAACATTATACATTTTTTTACTGTTGCTTTAAATCACATTAATGTGCCCGTTGATTAAAAGTTAATAATTTCTAATAAAAAACAGTTCCCAAACTATTGAACAGTAGTGTATATCAGTATCACATTGGATACAGGTCAATATTTGTATATTTATATTTAAAATTCATATTTAGTTTTTTCCCCACGTATGTCAGTGCCAGCCTATACTAGATATTTGATTTAATCTAATACTAATATTTAATACTATTAATGTTACATTTAATCTTTATCAAATCTCAAAGTATGTTGTAATGCCTAAATTTGTTCATTTAATTTTTTTAGCATTTTATTTTTACTTTTTTTTTTTTTATTCACACAATATAATATTGAATTTTAATTTCACAGTCTATACTTTATCAGTCTATTACCATAAAAACTATATATATGTATATATATATATATATATATATATATATATATATATATATATATATATATATATATATATATATATAAAACTATAACTTTAACCATATTAACTATAATCTTCTAGGTTGGCTAATTGTTAGGTTTTGGTCACGGCCAACATGTCTGTGATTGTCCTTAGAGAGAAGAGAACAGCGAGTGGAATCTTCTAAACAAGGGCTTGTCGAGAGGGAGAAGCAACGCGAGTGCAAAGAGTCAGCAGCAGGTGAACTGTCCAGCTATGCTTCTCTCTCTTAGAATTCCGTCTTTACTCTAAATTATCATGTAAACACAAAACATTTAACAAACTTTTTCTTCACTAGTCTCCTCAGAGTGACACAGCCAATGAGAGGAGCTCAAGGCAGGCTAGTAAGACCCAGAGGAGCCAATCACAGGACAGAGATGCCAAGAGTGGCACGAAAAGGACAGCGGAGACCATCAGATCAAAGCAGCCAAGCCTAGTGGACAGAGCAGAGTCCCCCTCCTCCCTGCCCCTGGATACAGCTAATGAGATTGCCATACTGGTCGAGACACAAGATGGGCTGATTCCTAAGGGTAACATTTTTTTATTATATCACTAACAGAGCGCTGCATTGATGGTGTATTTTTGTAGGCCAACCAGATAATCAATTAACAAACTTTGTTAATCAATTAACAAAATTGTGAAGCCTAAATACAGTTGTCAGAAATAAAAGACTGAAGTTAGTTTATAAAAAAATACACCATGATTGTACAACTTCAGAATCACCACCAAGACAACTCTTTCAGTCTTTTTGTTTTAAAATCTAGAAAGTGGAAAGCTTGTGTGCGAAGATGAATTTATTTGTTAGGCATAATGTCATTTAGTCCTTGACAACCTCTATAGTCCTATTTAGCAACCTTTTTGTTAGAATTGCAGGTGGGATATTACTAGTGTATTTTATATCTAAAAAAAATAAAATCCGCTGGCGCTGTCTTAATGTTCGAGTGGCAGAAATAACCAACCAACCCATTCTTAGAGAGGGTTTTTTTCCTCTGATGATGACTGCACGGACCAAAAGATTCAATGTGAACCTTATTAAAATTTGTTAAATACAGCTACACCAGCCAGGACTTCTTTTAGACACTTACTGGATAAGAACATCCTGCTCAAAGCTGCCAGATCCAAAAAGAAATTGTTGGCTCTCAAGACGCACTGAATCCAGTAAAACACATTTAATGTTTGCACAGTCTAATAATTTTTATCTAAATAGGTCCTATAACACAGCGATAACCAAATGGTCACTCTATTTAGGACTCATGCTATATTTGGTTTCATTTAAAAATTCATACAGTGAATACTCAGCTGACAGAATTTGTATATGTGTATATTCCAGTCTTAACTTTGGGTGAGAAGGAGATGCTTTGTGTCTCACCGCCTAAGTGTTCCTGCAGAGAGGGAAGTGGAACCAAACTGTGTGACTCCGCCCCTTGTGATGCCACTGTAACTATAGACACCTCTAGAGACTCCCAGACAATGAAAACATCAATCAAACCACACGATCTGAGACCGACTTACTCTGACAAATATCACGCCCTGGAATATGAACATCAGCCTGATGACAAGTTAGAAAAGTTGCAGACGTTCTATTCTGACAAAGGGGCTTCTCCCAGAACTGGACAGCGCTTTAAGGATCTATTACTGGCCATCGAAGAGAAAACCTACAACGGTCGCCACCTCAGCGCCATGGAAAGCACGACACAAACCTCCCCTTTACCTCGACTACGTCACACTGGAACGCTGAAGGAAACCACGGCTAGAAAAGTCACTTGGGTTGGTCTTACGCGCCACGCAACGCCTGACACAGGCTCCTCGCCTTTCTTAGTAAATGGCTCCAAACCGCCATTGTTTCCATCTCAGAGACAACAAGCTCTCGTCATTAAAAACCTGAGACATGCAAAGGAGAAGAGGAACACAGGAACGGGAGGGGGAGGAGGAGGGATCGCTATCCCCAGTAATACAGCGAAAAGAAACTCTGTTCAGTTGCGAACAGCTATACAGCGCAGAGTCACGGACCTCAACTTACCAATGCTTCCGTCGGCTTTACAAAACAAATCTGACAAAAAGACAGAAATCCTCAGAATGGATTTTGGGTGATATTTGAGGACCTGAGGCCCTCCCAATAAGAATATGCTGGGTTTAATACAAGTCAGTTTCAGTGAACAGTGTTTATGGCATAATGCTGGTTACCACAAAACAAATCATTTTGGGTTAAGTCTAGAAATTACAAGCAAAACCATAGGTTTTTATGGACTTGGCAATTTACAATTAGAGTAAAAAACACAGTGTTTATATTACTACATATATTTCATGTAGTAATCTGTAGATTTCAATGACAATACATATCTTTTTTTGTTTTGTTTTACATTTCATTTCTAACGCACATTTTTCATACCCAATAGGCTATTTATAATATATTTGACCTTTCTAAAAGTTTTTGGTAACTCTTAATAAAAATGCAGTCATTCAGTCATGTTAGCTCACAGTGCATTAACTAATGTTCTTACACGGCTTCATACTCGATTCTGATTGGTCACTCACCACATTCCAAGGTTTGTTATTCCCAGATAACAGCCGGTAAAACTAATAACACAGGCTCATCCGAGTGCTACGAATCTTGACCGTAACTGGCTCCATCTTCCAGCTTAAATTAGTAAAATATTACAATATAATAAACTCAGATCGATGCTTTGTGCCTAATTATTTACTGTTGTGGCAAGAAGCTGTGTAACAAGCAGGTTGTTATCGGCAACCCAGGTTTAACAAACACAAATTGTGATTTTAATAATGCATTCGTAAATGCTGAAATTAACATTAACTAAGATTAATAAATGCTGTAGAAGTATTGTTTATTCTTAGTTCATGTTAATTAATGTGGTTAACTAATGAACCTTATTGTAAATTGTTAGAGTGCAGAGAAGTGTGTTTATATATTATCCCCTGGTTTATATAAAACATTCCAAAAAACATGGTAAAATGTTCTGACAAAGACAAATCTTTTCACAATTATTTGTGATTTATGCAGTGATTTAAAAACAAAAAACAAAACAGATATCTAAATGTAAAAATATTTAACTGTAATATAATCAACAAAACTTAGAAATTTCAAACATGAATATTCAACATTAAGATTTCTATTTGAGAAATTAGCACATTCTTAAATAGATAATTCAATTATTTGCGTATATTAAACAACATTTCATAAAAAAATTCTTATAGTCCTCTAATTTTACAAAGTTAAAATCTTTACCCAATTCACCTTTAGTGCTTTGTCCTAAATGCACTTCCACTGCAAGTGCCTCACTCTAATTTATTTGTGGTAATCAGCATTATGACAATACGCAATATCTGCTTCAGCAAGAAAAACGAGATACAATATGTCTACAACATATCTTCATCCCATTACCTCCCCTCTTGCCCTCCATCCTCTTTTTCCTACCCTAATCCCTTGGTCCCAGGACAATTCGACTACTCTTGGGTTTCTTAATTGTCTGGTTGGGATTTGACTGATGCCTATTGTAGGTTTTAAGCTGCTATCATGTTTCTCGCTTTATGAATGAATGCATCTCAATGGCGTCGCTCAAGTATGCCAGTCAGTGCCAAAGGATGAGGATCCATAAGCCAGCTTTGGAGGAATATGGCTAATATAATCAAAGTATTATACTGGCTTTTTGCTTGATGCTTACAGTACAATAAATTAGGAAACAATTATTCACGAATGTGGCAATGTAATTTTGGTACGTCTTTGTTTTTGCTGAATTTTTTTTAGTTTTTCACAACTTATCTTACAAATAAATTGACAGGATACGCAATACTGGAGTGCGCGCCTAATTGTAGACATCTAATTAGGCTAATTTCAGGGTGTGCGTGTTTTGTAACGTGTGTGTGTGTGTGTGTGTTAAATGAGCAACTGTGTTGTGGCTGCTCCCCAATGGCCAGAAGGGTTTTGAATAATGGACATGTAAAGGAATCTTTCCCTCTTTTCAGCTGGTGAGGAGCTCATGAATTATGAACACTTTGTTTTGGTACACGATATGGTGCTGAGGGGGCTTGGCCTTTGTGTGTGAGTGTATAGATATGTGCACTGGAGAGAGATTGATCCGAAGTGAGTGTGGCATGTCTGCACCTCAGTTCAGACTTGTAACCACATAGTTCCTAAAGAGCCAGGTGAGACACTTATCGTGTGATCATATTATCCATCTTTTTTTATACAGTATGAATTTTATTGCGTTAGGTAACAATATAACACAACCAAGTGGCATCTGTGAACAAATGCAGATTTTTCCAAAAGTACTTATAATGGCCATTTTGATGTCAAGATGATTTTTAGTAAAGGTAGACTACTGTCCTGATAGCTTTATTGAAACAAAACATTATTGGAAGAAGAAAAATTTTTAACAGTGAAATAAAAATATTTCACTGATTTAAATGAATCATGAAAATGGACATTGGACAATTTGTATAATGCGGTAACTTTCATTTTAACTGTATTTTATAATCGTCCAAGTATGTGAACATGTCCAGCAGTACATCAAGCAGTAGTTTGGCCTCAAATAGACCAATGACATAATGTCTGAACATTACCAGGGTGCTACCATTACCTCCAAGACAATCCCATCTGTCTCTACTTTAATTAAACACACCATAGAGGAAAAAGAACTAATATGTACTACCTCTGTGACTCAACTAGAAGGAAACTACAGGGGTATCTTACTGTAACGAGCAACCCAGTGATGAAGAGGCACATCACCTCAGTTCTGTGGGAAGATCACGTCAATGCATTAAACCCTTCAGACAGCCAGGAACAGACCATAGTTGCATTTTATTTGGCATATGACGTCAACCAAAGCAACTCTCGTTACATTACATGACTTTTTTTAAATATAATTTTTGTGCATTTTCTATGATTTGAACCACAAACTTGGCGTTGCAAACGTCATGTTCCACTGTTCGAGCTTCAGGAATGTTAATAACAATTTATCCGGTGGCTTGAGAGACCAGGCACCTGTGAAGCCCAGTCTTGCTTTAAACATGCCCAAACTTGCCTAACACCAAACATAATAAATCATTCATCAAACTGGGCCATTACAAATTGGACTTTTTCTATAGTTCGTGATTACTGGTCTCACTAACAATTTATATAATACATATTTTTCTGAATATAATAATTAGCCTTTTTCAGGCCTGCATATCAAGATTTAAAACAATTGTGCAAAACAAAAAAGTATAATAAATATAGAATTAAATGTGTTTTTCATTTAATCAGTAACAACGTCGGTCAAACCTTCAAATCTTTTTTAGCAAACGACGCTGCGTTCAAACGAGAGAAAACTAAAGGCCCGCGTGGTACTTCGGCGAACGGAAGGGTCGTGTGGCGTTTAAGCCGTACCTGAAGTTTATCGTCGCTGATGTACGCGCCGTTAATCCCGGTTTGAATAAAAGATGAGTGCCGGGGCTTCTGGGTCAAGCAGAAGTGCCACCACAGGGCTAACAGTAACTCGGGTAAACTTAGCAAAGCTACATGCATTAGCGCACGAGGCGGGAAACACGTCAACGTTCAAGTTCAAAGATTTCTGTGTAACTCGAGGTGCGTCAGAGGCCGGACTGTCAGCGCCTCGCCCTGACTCGCGTTTCCCAGGAAATAACGGCTATGCACCGGCCTTCTCTGGTTTCTAATGACGTGCATGCATTATTGAGCGCGCTCTCCCGGTCCCGCTCGAGGCACCGGGTCAGCCACGCACAAAACGGACTGCGCTCCAGGAACATTACACTGACGCTGTCGTTGTTTAATTCATGCAACCTCCGATTAACTGTCAGTTTAGGACCAGGACTATCCCGACTGTAACAACACTGCAGCACTGGTGTTAAAGCGATTCAATAATGCATATAGTTACTAAACATGGGTTGAAATACACTATAATAATGACTTCCACGCTGGACTGCTTCACTCCAACACGTTTGGCTGCCAAAATACACGTGGAAGGTCACGGCTTACTGAAGTCCAACTCTATCTGTCCATCCATCCACAGTCAGAGCGCAGGCATACTTGCAAAATTTCACAACTGTTATAAGCTACTGTATGATATTTTCAGTCTCTCAGAGCAGCCGAGTTTACAGCAAATGAAGCAAACTTCATCTCTTCATGTGTTGAGTTTTACTAAGGTAATAATCATTTCCAAGATTTTTAAATAGAGGTTTACAGTATTTCGCCAGAATAAAAAAGTAGGAATTCGAAACATTAAAGGCTTATGAGATTTAAGCCTTGAAAAAAGAAGATAAGAATTTGTGTGTAAAAAAATTACATTGTAATATTTTTTTATTTACAGTACTGTAATATACCTAATTATACTAAATTGAAGTTAATATTTTGCTTCCTAAAAACAAATGCGGACTGAGATATTAACACAAATTGAGGTTCGAGTATATTTTAAAACGGTTTCGCAAATAATGTACATTTATTGTAAAAATATTAATTTTGTAAATGTTCAAAATAAAACATTTGCCTAAAAACAATAAATGTTTTATGCTTGCATATCTTCTATTGGCATACAGCTTTATATGAGCATTAAAGAAAAATTAGCCAAATGTGCAGTGCAACGGTGTCATCTTTAACAATAAGGTTTCATTCCACAGAAGAAGAAAAAACATTGTTGTCTATTCAGATGATGCACTGTGCCTCTGAGTGAAATCCTGTCTGTCCTGTGACTGGGGTGTCAAAATCTGCAATAGGACAAAATGATACTGTGGATACACTTACATTTAATGGGGCAGCACAAGATAATGTTACAACATGGCTGGATTTTGTTTTACAATATGCAGAGGTTTGAGAGGTTCCATCCCTCTTAAGATTAAAAAAAAGTGTTACATTTGCTTGTTACAAATGCAGTTATACAGAACTTGATGATAGTCCTCCTCGGACCAAACTGTAACATTTAAACGGGATGCCTAGTTTAAAAATGGTAATAGTAACACAAACAAAACACATCAAGCAGCCACACTGACAGCAGCCTCCTCTGATATTCTGTGCACTACAAAAAATTAAAATGTGCTGATTCGCGTAGTGATTTTGACCCTCTGAGGCACTATCACTACTCTATGCAAAAAAAACAAAGTTCTACTGCATAAAAAGAAAAAGCGCCATCTGCTGGCTAAAAACTTTCTGATCTAAATTTGACAGGAGTGCCTTTAGAATCGAGTCGTCACATTCTTTAACATAAAATATTGCAAAAGTGACAGTAATTAGATATTGACATAATAACAAAAAGAATTTACTTGGATATAGCAGTTAAAATAAGTAATTTATCTGTGTGATTGATCAATTCTTGTGAAACTGAAGGTGTTTAAAAGATAAGAAATAAGCGTCCCATTATATTGTGAAGGTAAAATAAAAGCAAGATGAAAAACAATACAATGTTATAATGACATGAATAGACTGTACATGTTTAAACATCAATCGATCGGGTCTCATCTCAGAGAAACGGAATACATGGAGGCATGAGGTTTCCAGAGTGAGTGTATAAGTGTAAAACATACACAGATATATACATACAGTACATATGCACATACACACACTCACTCATCCATATATTTACACATACATTCAATTCACACGACATACTTTAGAAAGCTAGTGGGAAAATAAAAATAAAAATCCTATTACCGGTGTATAAGCCCTCAGTCCACCAAACAGAAAGATGCGAAAACAAAAGAACAAAAAACAGACTAAATGCTGGAATGAGTTTGATGCAGGCCATCACACCTGCGGCCTGCAGGTTTAACAGACATGTCGGTGGCACACAGACTAGTGCTTTTATCGTGTTTATAGACGGAGCGAGGTTTGACTCGCTCACTCCAAGTGCACCCTCTCCTGGTCAGGGTTTGAAGCGCACTCTTCATTCAAGCACAAATAAACTCAATAAAAGCTGACTAGTGAAGCAAACGAAAAGATAACTGGAAGAAACTGAAAATCGGCACGCGGACACACCATCACCAATGTAAAAAGGAAACAAAAACAAACAAATATCCCAGTTGCAGTAGGTATACAAATTCAATCTGTCAGATGAGGTTGTGGTTCGAGTTGTGTGATATTACAGATAACTAGTTGTGGTTGTTTCAATTTGTCTTATGTCATTGTTAAAATTTTGTATAATTGTAAAGATCAGCAAAAGCACCATAGATTTAAATAAGCATCTAACATCCTTGTTCCCTCATACATATAAATAAGTTTCATATTAACTGAAAATTAATTTTCACAATCGGTTTATACTGTCCATTATAGAAACATTAAATAATGCCTCTTATTTAAAGAAGAAAAAAAAAATCCCCAAATTGAGCAATTGAGGCTAAAATTAAATGTAAATAAAATCTTCAAATCGAATAAGCTGAAGACATTCATCACATCATATGTGTGTGTTCATCATCATGTGGTTTGCGCGTGACTCATCTGAGAGCGTGTAAGTGAGATTAACCGTTCAAGGCTCCTAGTATCTCAGCTGAAAAGCACATTTCCTTAGGAAACAAGCAAAATCCCCAGCTTCACAGATACCAGAAAACCAAACCGTCTCGGTTCGGAGCGAGCAACACAACACAGCTCTTTTCTGGGAGAAATGGGCCCTGTTACACAGTTGCAAGTCGAGGCACTATAGGTCCTGGGCTCAATGGGTCCCATGGTGTAGCTGTGTCTGAGCCCAATATGTTCTAAGGTGCAGCTCCACCTCGGGGCACAATGGGCCCTGTGGTGCAGCTCTGCCTCAGGGCTCTGTGAGCCCCATGGCACAGCTCTGCCTCAGGGATCAGTGGCCCCTGTGGTGCAGCTCCATTCATTTGTTGATTGAGCAGCATCCTCAGAATAAGGCGGCGCATTTGGTCAGTACAATTTGGTTTCCTGTTGTTAGCTGTGTCCCCTTGGTGATTGGTGAGAGTCGGCTAGCTGAAGAGCATGCTGAGATAGCTTAAACCTCAGCAGCCTTCAGGCCGATTTTCTCCTCGTCTTGTCAGTCCAAATTGGGTTTCTTTAGTGAGAAGGCGTATATGTTAAAATGATCACTCAGCTGCTTCACCTGCACAGTGAGACAGAAAAGGAAAAACATAATGAGATATATTTCAAAGTGGTTGTGAATAGAAACTAACAAAAGATCAGTAAAATTTTTCTTCATGTTTTGTGCTCATTAAGGCTGCATTTACAAAAAAGAAAAAACAACAACAAGAGTAATTTGAAGAATCCCTGACTTTTCATCAGCTATTCATACATTCTTTAGTGTCACATGATCCTTCAGAAATCACTGTAATATGCTGATTTATTATTGGAAATTGTCCTACTTATTTTTTGGAACCTGTGATACTTTTTTCTTTGATGAATAAAAACATAATAAGAACATTTAAAATAGAAATCTTTAAGATTTTAGATCACTTTACGAGTCTATACGGTCACTTTTCCATTTAGCACATCCTTGATAAACGTATTAATAAAGTATTAATAAGTATTAATAAAAAAAATAATGGATTGTGTATGACTGAATATAGTGTATATTGTAACAAAATTATTTGTGTGTATTTTGAATAAACGGTTCTTTTTAACATTTTATTTATCAAAGAATCCAGGAAAAAGTATCAAAGGTTCAAGAAATATTAACCAGCACAACAGTTTCCAACATTGATTATAAATAAGGGAATTAGAATGATTTCTGAAAGACAATGTGACACTGAAAACGGTGCTGAAAATTCTGAAAAACTTACAATAACAATAATTCACAAATGATATTTTTTTTTCTGTTTTTTTTTTTTTTTTAAATCAAATACATTCAGCCTTGATAAGCATAAGAAATGTCTTTAAAAGTTAGATTCCAGTTAGATATAATTACTTCTTTTTTAACAATTAATAATTAGAATTCTTCATTATTAATGAACTAATGAGCAGTCTGTGTATCTTTACTTACAACTGATACTCCATAGTGTATGTGAGTGAGGAGGACTATGGCGGTCCATATGTAAAGGACGGTAATTTCACCATTCTGCAAAGTCCCAGATATTACTAGCAACACCACAGCTGTCATTGGCAACAACAACAAACTCAGTGGCTTGCATCGAGTATTACTCATCTGGCATACAATGAGCTTGCACTGAGAGAGAGAGAGAGAGAGAGAGAGAGAGAGAGAGAGAGAGAGAGAGAGAGAGAGAGAGAGAGAGAGAGAGAGAGAGAGAGAGAATGTCAGGAGCAGACATTTGACAAGATGTTTCAAATGGAACTGAAAGACCTCGATTGTCATGGCTGCACAACTTGTTTATCTACAGCAGAGAGCTAGAGGACTGAGTACACTCACTGTAACATTGGAGAAGGCTGTTCCCACCATGAGATAAAAGATTCTGGGTTGCTTCTCGATGATGTCTGTAGGAGAGAGACTGATCCACAGTGTAGACAGCACAAACAAGAGGATGGGTGAGAAAAACGGCAACAAGGCCTCATACACCGAACTGTGCTTCAGGGTGTTACTACGGTACGCCCTATAATAATACAGAGAGAAAGAGTGAGAACATATCAATGTTCCATTATTATTAAACATACATTATTTAAGAACATCAATAAGCTACACAGTTATTTTTATGTAGTTCAATGCACAAGAGGCCTGGAATGGAACTCACTTAAAGACATTGTAGAGGCTCATTGGCAGTGTTACAACAAATAAACAACCTGTTAAAAAAATGAATGAGGAAATCAGATCATTCTTTAATTATCAGGTCTGACCTGAAAGTGAAGGAAAATGCAGCATTTGAAGAGTTCACTTACCAACAATCATAACGGTGAAGAGATCTCTGTAATGAATATTCCCAATGACAGGTTTGTACCATGTTTCCACACCAACCACCGCTGTTATTATGTACACGACAGAGATAGTCTGGCATACAGATTGAAAAAAAAAAAATTAAGACTTTAATTAATACAAACTAAAATGATTACATTTAAGCATCACTGCTGTGTGACATGTACAAATCCAATTTTTATCTAAATGTCATATTTTAAAATACACCACTGCTCAAAAGTTTGGGGTCAGTATGATTTCTTAATACTTAAAATTAATAATTTAATAAGCAAGGATCCATTACAGTGTTTTTTTAGAATGACAGTAAATACTTTTATAAAAGATTTATATGCGTACAAACACGCGCACACACACACACACACATTATATTAAATTATTATTATACATAAACTAATAAATTATTAAAATACATAAACCTGTATTGTAATATAGTAAACTTTCAAAATATTGCTGTATTTCAAGACTTGAGTGACAGTTTCATTAAGATATTTAATATTGCATATATATATATATATATATATATATATATATATATATATATATATATATATATATATATAGTTTATGGTTATATTTTATGAAATCAATTTTTCTTTCATGAGCTTATCTTAAGGTAATAAATTACCACTTGACTGATGTCATAGCCCCAGGGCAGGAACAAAATCCCAGTGTTGTACTTCTCCCAGTGAGACAGTATGAATGAAAACAGGACGACCCATAACAGAAAATAAAGTGTCACCACGCTGACGCCTGTCTCCCCCCGTCCAAAGACAGAGTACACTGTAGCGACGAAGAACACACATGCCCAGCTGTCCAGGCCGTGGTCAAACAGCTCACCCAGCGGAGTGCTGGAGTTTGTTCTCCGAGCCTGTTTGCCATCTACACCATCTGCATATACACACACACACACAACAATACATCATATGAGCAATTAACACATATTCTCACACAAACATGTTTCCTATCTTGCCATTACATTCAAATAAGTTTTCAGAGGTTCTCTGGACCCTAGAAATAATGTTCACAGCTATTCCCTTTATAAACTACAGTGTTAAAAAGAAAGCCTCTGCAAATTTGCTGAGTGTCCATATTTTCAGATGCAAATGTGTTTTGTGGCTGTTTTATCGTCAGAAGTCTTTCTTGGTCAAAGGTTATTAAATGCACACAGGTGGGAATAAAAATACGATTTTTGACAAAATCAAATCTGTACATTATGCTCTAGTAACACTTACCTAAGGTATAGGCCAGAAAATTGAACAAACCAGCAGCTATCCACACCCAGCTTGGCACATGTGTATGGCCTTCCCCTGTTCCACAAAACACCCATGAAAATAGTCAATGCCATTTTTGATTAGCTACAATCCTAATTAGGATAACATCACAAAACTTGAAAATATATAATATAACAAAACAAACTAAAGTAAAAATTAAACTTGCATGCCAAGGCTGCACAATTACATCCAATTTTTAATCCGAACAACAATTATGGAATCCCACAATTATGTAATAGTTCAAAGCGGCAATTAATGATTCAAAATCCACTATGTTTAAGATGTGTTCTTTTATTCTACATGTTATCTTAAGTGTTTTGCATTGCATTTAATTTAGTTTTAGTATAGCATTATAACACTACGCATATTTTGACTTAAAGAAGAAACCAATCCGATGTATAATTCACATTTGAGGCTTGACACTGTAGAAAAGAGATACATTTTTCAGCTGGTTTATTTTCATTTAAAAATATAGCATGCGGTTGCTTCAAGCAATGGTATAAACATCATTCGGTGTAAACTGTGATGATCTGTAAAAACCCTGATGGCTTTTGCGTTTTGTTTTCATTACTACTTAATAGAATCAGATTTGTTACAAGGAAAGCGAAACTTTTTTTGAAAGCAGAACTTGTTTTAATTATTTACCCCATAACACTGAATGTGCAGTGTGAATATGTGAGGGAGCAGCTATGTGTCAGGTGTGGCTGTGTATTAACAGATGGCTAGTTGATAATTGAGAGAATGATGAGCTGGAAGTGAGACCTTGATCCTTGTCGTTAAAAAAAAAAAAACAACATACATATACAACCTTTTTCTTATCAGTGCACATAATAACTAAATGTTTATTATTGTAATCATTCCAAATGTCTTAAAGTCTCTAAGCTTTCAGGCAGAGAGCAGTACCCACAAATGACTTCTAGCGCATGAACAATCACACACACAGTTTAATGACCTCACCTGAGGCATAAAAGTCAAAGTCAAAAAAGGACAGCAAGCTGAAGGTGAGTACCAGGAACATGAACCCTGTAAACGTGATGAGGTTTGGGGCAAGCCATGTGGGCAAGATCTGAGACGGAGCGAGAAAGAGAGAAATTAGCAAGCTGCAAATGGTCAGATCTTTCTCGCAGGTAATCAGAGCCAGATGGAACATTCATTAATGTTGCATATATGCAATTCAATGAAAGCAAAACACAACGTAAGGTTATTCTTTTCATGTAAAATACCGCTATACATTCATGGTTTCTAAATATTTTATATAGATTGACAGACAACTACAAAATGCTCATAAATGAATCTTTTTAATAAAACAAAAAATTTAATAACCGTATATTTCAATATGAATAAATGAAAAAAAAATAAATAAATGTGATACCGATGTGAAATTAAACAAAAAGCTATACTAACATTTAAAATGTATAATTAGAAATTAATGTTACTATTTGATAAAGCTGTATAGTTAATAAAATATACCATTAAAAAAAATGTAATAATAAAAATGTTTTTCATATTTGAAAGGGACTTTTTCTTTTGCATGTCTTAATACGCCAGCCTTGCATATGTAATGCATCCACTAATATAAACATACAAAAATAAATAAAATGCATTATTTAAGTAACACAAATATTAATCGATAATAACTGGATGCCCTTGTATATTCTGGGTAACATTCAAAAAGACAGTCATGACTCACCTTCACTACTGAGTTCCAGAAGGGGTGCATGACATAGATAGAGAGGGGGTTGGAGTCAACCGCACTGTACTGGAAAAAAAAAAAAAAAAAAAAAAAAAAAAGCAGAGTAAGATCACACATTAACACTCAGGTCCATAAGTGTAAATGTCAAAAAGTGTTAACAAACATTGCGCTTAAGCTGTCTCAACTAATATTGTGCTGTGTCTACAAACTTCAAATGAAAGGACTGATATGTAAACTACATAATATCACTAAATCTCTAATTAGATTCTGCACAAGTAGCAGGTACAACTGGAAAATAAATTCTTATGTTCAAACCTAGAGGCAATTTAAAAAGGCCTAAATGTAATAATGTCTATCAAATATGAAACCGCTCACTACAGCACACAATACTAAGTGGTATGATTCAGTGTTGAAGGCAGATCACTTTTCAACCACTTGCCCAGCATGTGTTCCCTGTGTGAGCTCACACTTAGGGATAGGGCAGCTATTAGAGCCTCGAAAACATCTGGATCTGGGAAGGACTGAACCATAACTCTTGAAGCCCTGAAAAATATGCTTTCTAAGATGCACGTTCATTTAGTCCAGTGTGTTTAAAAAATGCATTTTTTTAAATGAACCATGTAGATAAAACCAGCAATTAAATATACACAAAAATGGTGAAAAGTAAATATGATAACTCTGCTCAGATACAGGGCTAAAATAAACACACTGCGGTAGTCATGTGGGGGCAGTCATGTATGTTCGATGACCCCTGCAAGTATGTGCAAACATGAAAAGCAAGAATAGCTCCTACCAGCTCAGCAGCCTGTACATCTAACAGCACAGTAAATAAATACACTTTATCAGGCCAACAGGACATTACGCCAGGAGGCACACAGGGTCAGGACACTCTCATTCACGAGCTCTGTCAAATAACCACTCAGAAATACACAAAACTTGTCACACCCAGGAATTCAACCTCTCAACCCCTTCAGTTCCACACCCTTTTAACCATGTGTTCCTCTTCAGAGGTGCCTAACATTAAAGATATCATTGCTAATTCATATAAGTAAATAATTATTGCATAATTGAAACACAATATGCATTACAAAAGTGTATAATAAAAAAATTAAATATGGAAGAATGACTAAAAAGCATTAATACTGTTTTTAGTTGTATGACACATACGCATTGAAAATTTTGGTGTTCATTTTGGGCTATTTGTGTCCATTTTCTAGCATTTATCAATACTTTACGATAACATGGTTCTGTTTGATCCTGCAGAAAATACATAATGACACTTTAATATTGTGAAATATTATGATTTAAATAACTGCATACCACTGTAATATATTATTTGCGAATGTGACTGCAAAGCAAAATTTTCAGCAGTTATTACTCCAGTCTTCGGTGTCACACGATCATTCAAAAATCACCCTAATATGCTAATTTGATGCTCAAGAAACATTTCTTATAATTGTCGTTTGTTTAAAACAGTTGTGCTGCCTAATAGGTTTGTGAAAACATGTTTTTCAGGATTGTTTCTTTAAAAGAACAGCCTTTATCTGACAAAGACATCTTCTGTAACATTACAAATGTTTTAATACTTGCTGAATGAAAAGGGAAACTTAAAAATAAAACTACTTTTAAAACTACTTCATGTTTACAACAATTACTAGATAGATAGACAGACAGACAGATAATCAAGGCAAACGCCCACAGAGCAAGTTATGATAATCATGAACACGATACGGTTTATAATTGGACAAACAAAGAGCTTTGCATCTCAATCCTTTCAGGTGCTTCTTCTGTAATTAATCCAGACTCAGAGGACCCTGACACTAACTGCTCTGTACATTAACACCTGAGTTTCTAATGAACACAGCGAACAATTAAAGCGAAAGCACGAGGAGCTTGTGACTCACATGCAAATTATGTCCTAACCGTGATACTTGTCAAAGGCGGAACCAGGAGCCCATCCCTTTACAATTCAACCAAATTGACAAACTAACCAACAAAACTAACTATGTAGACCAACTGCAACAAAACGGGACACCGTGTTTGTGTTTAACTGGTAAAACAATGTTTAGAACTGAAGATCTACTTTCACCGGCGGTTTCAATTCACGGTGGTACGCCAGTAAATTAACCGGTTAATAACACTAATATGTCCTTAAAACCTTTGACTTGGATGTATATATACTAATAACTAAATGGTATGTCAATTCATTCCTCAAAAGTGTGAGGAAAATATACTGTTTCTGTTTAAAAGTGACAATAAACCGCCGTTGTCCTTTCTAGAGAGCGGCACACACCGGTAGACCTCATGCTTCATGATAGCATTAACAGCACGGCTCGGCTAGCCGACACCCTGGAGTACTACACATTTTGCAGAATAAGAGCGACCTCACCTTATATTTATCAAAACCTGAGATTTGCTCTTGGGTGACATAGTGGTAGAGAGCCATAATGACCGCAGCACGGCTCTGAGACAGACCGAAATACACCACCGTGTCGGCGCACAGTATCCGCAGTGCTGCGCGTGAGCGGCGGCTGTGCAGTGGCGTGACGCCCGAAGCTCCGCCCACAAACCAGCCCGTTCTTTCACAATAAAAGCCGACGTGGAACTTGCAGCAAAACATAAGAAAAGAAAAAGACGCGTTTCCATTTCTTTGATGCTACGGAAGCTTCGTGACAGGTACCATCTAAACGTTACAGTTTTTCCCAACTGTTTGCACAAAAAATTTATCACACATCTTCTGAAACACCAGAACCACACATCAAATCCGCAAAACCTTAGACTACAAATTCTCGGCCTTTTACTCAGTTTTTTTATTTCATAAAATACTTTTTGTCTGTTTAACGCAAAAACAGGACGCATCTTAATTTCTTTTTTCAAACACAACCTCACACGTTTGCACATGTGCAAACATACGCATTGTAAAAATGTATATATTAAGTAAGTTTATGTCTATGCTTTAGTTGACACCAACCAATCATGGCTTCAGAATAGGCCTATAAATACACATGTACACAACTAGACGTTGATGTTGATGTATCTCTTTTATTTTGTATTGTCTACTAGTGTATTCACAACCGCAAATGTTTGCTCTCTGCTTCCGTACAGTATAATATTTGTTTTCAATGTTTGTCATCATTTGTATTCAGTGCTTAATTTTGCAAGAGATTTGAAGCATATTATGTATATGTTTCTTGGATCTGTATGTAAAGATTGAAAGAAAAAAAACTGTACTTTTGTCTATTTTCTTGAATAAAGCCTACAACAAATTTAAAGTTAATATTCTAATTTATTTAGTCTATATATTCACATTTTCATGTTATTTTGTTACAATTTTTAACACTTTTTTTAGTTATTTTATGTTGTTTTTCTACACCTTAATGCTCTATTTTTATACATATATTTTTATATTGTTTTCTGTTCCACAGACCACCCAGCAAAGAGAGATAAACGGAACTCACTTTGAAAACCTCTAGACAAGTCTACACAAAACATTAATGAATGTTCCACCATACAGACTAAATATGCAATGTTACAAAAATGATTATTTTACAATACGTGAGCTGAGAATGGGGTAAGTTGTTATTTTAAGTTAATTTTTATAAGGAATGCACAAAATAGCTCTTTAATAAATTGTTTTATCTTAAATAGAATGTATAATAGAATGTATAAATGAAATACGGACACAAAGCTAGCTCATGCTGTTGTTCCACTGTCTCGCCACTAGGGGTCGCTGCAAACACACGAAATCCAAAAAAATCGTTAACGTCTCTATAGAAAGGTTATGTCGATTAGAACCAAATAAACTTATAAACTGTATTTATACGACACCTCCATATACACAGTTTAAAGTGATTGTGTGCATTTTAGTGCCAAGAAAATGTGAAATGCGAAAAAGCAGCTGTGACAAAGACTTCCCCTAAAATTAGTTAAATATAGCAGCAGAGAAGAACTGACAATTTCTTCCGATAAATCAGGTTGTTTAATTGCATACCACTATATATTGTTTCATGGAATAAAAAAAACTTAACATATTTACTTTTTTCTCTCTCTCTTTGTGACTACCGCAGTTGAATAGCAAAACCTGAAATATCATTATTAGGATGATATATCTTCAAATCTCATTAATACAGGACTAATACAACAACATTGATTTTGCATTTATGCCATAAAAAGTGCCACATTTCAAATAGCTACAATTCACAAACCTAATCTCTGATTAAGGTGCTTGGCCCCCAAATCTGTTGTTGGCAGATATTAAACGCAGGTTATGTTACTTTTAAGACAGCTATGAGAAACGGGTCACATTCATAAGGCATCTAAAAACATTCTACACAGATTCTATTATGCATAAAATATTATATTAAAAAAGAATAGTAAGTCATACATTGTTTTACGATGTGTTGCATGATTATATTTATTTAAAATGTAACAAAGCAAAATTCATCAAGGATCTAGAAAGTAAAAAGTGGATCTTGCTGGAATTGGGAACATCAGCATGATAACAAAATGATTAATTCTGTACAAGCCCTATTTAGTTTCTCTATGAAATTTAAAAATTGTAACGAATACTAAAGCCAGTAACTTATGCTGGAGACATTTCCCTAACCCCAAGCCCAGAAGGCATCTGCAAACATGTTTTTTTTCGCTGTTTTTGAGTGATGGATTTTAACTTGCTAAAATGGAAATGAAGACGTAATCAGTTTAACCGAAAAAAAAACAAAAGGTGTGTGGAATATGTAGATGGGCGTTCCAGTTCTGAAGAAATCTGTCCATGCAGGCCTGTAGATCCCAGAAGTGTCACGGGGTCAGTCCCTTTAAGCAAGAGAATCCCCTTTACCACGGGATGGGGGGTGTTCGTGTGCGCGGGCCTTGTTTTGACTGTGAACGTGTCGGAGGTTTTTTTGTGAGGGTCGAGCAAAGCAGGATGTCAAAGAGCGTGAGCTGCAATCACATGCTCCTTCCTGGCAAAGACAAGGGAAAGAATAAAGAGATTCGCTCATTATAACAAATCATGTTACGTTAAAGTTCACCCCAAAACATTTTTTTTTCCAAAAGTGGTGACAGAATTTAAATTTCCTTCAAGACAAAGACTCTGGGTAATAATGTAATAATGTAGATTTATTTGTATTTTATAAACATGAGTTCCGGTTCAATCCTCCTAACTTTATGTGTCCCAAAATCTTTAAAATACACATTTACTCACAAATTAACATACATACCAAGAAATAACTTTTGTTGAGGAAGTCAGTTGTGAACTCCCTAACAATTCTGAGCAAGTCTGATTCATACAGTGACTAACAGGTGAGTTTGAGGCCATTTTGTGAATCTTTCGCTAAAAACTCGCTAAAAAGATTTCCGGATTCATGAGAATTATTTGTTCCTGAACACACAGAAGAGTTTGCAGAATGACTAGATTTTAAAATACTGCCACTTATTATTTTTGCAACCATTTTAGTTTCACTGAAATATTAAAAATAATTCTCCTGGATGATTAAAGGTTTTTTTTGTCATGCATTAAGCTGAAAGGCTGTTTGTTTTTATCATTTTAGTTTTTAATAAATTATTTTTGTGTATTTATACTTGTATTTATATTTTATATTTATCATGTATTGTGAAATGACAATGTTTCATCTTGCCATGAATATAGCCAAAGTTGCTGACATGACAAAATAAATCATGTCATGTTACTGAACAGGTTAAACTAACCTCCAAGCCCTTGTTCTTGCTGACTGAACCCCTGTCGATTTGGCGCTGAGCCTGGCTTTGACACACCGTCTCCTCTTTTTGGCTTTGTTTCATAAATCTGCGGTTCACGATCTTGGTGATGCTGTCGTTTCTGACCAGTTGCACCGCTGGTATACGAGACGGTGGGTGCTCGGATTTCTTTGGACCCGTCTGAGCGATGTGATCCCTACGAGGTGCTGGTGCTTTCTCCATCTCCGGGTTGGTCTTCTCTCCTCGACCACACACGTTGCGCAGAAACTCATGGACCAGACCGTACTTATGAACGCCAACATTTTTACGGCTGCCGTGTTTATCGCTGCCCTGCACTGATGCTGAATTTGGCCTGCTAGGTGTCGAAGCACGTTGCGTCTGAGCCCACAAAACACGCTCTTTTGCTCCATAATCCAGCCTGGAGGAGGCACTCAGAGACGACGAGGAGGACAAAGAGGATGTGGTGAAAGAGGATGAGGATGAGGGGGATGTGGAAGAGGAAGACTTAGTGGAAAACGGAGAGGATGCGGAGTGCCTGCGTTGTATTTTCGGGGAGGTGGTCTGTGTTTGAAACCGATCTGCTGAACCAGGGACCCTTTCCAATGACACTGACGTCTGCGGGGTTCTTGAGGATACAAATGAGGTCACTCTGGGAGACCAGTGCTTCGCAGCATAAAGACATCGAGGACCATCGGTTTGTAGCCCAACTGTGGTCACCTGTGGTTGGGATTGAGTTTGCGTTCCTATACTCACAACACTCACCATACTGCTCCCAAAATCCTTCCCTCTCTTCCTCTCCAGAGGGCTGGATTGGGAAGTTTGCAGCACGCTGGCTGTGATTTCTTTCATGTCATCACTCAGGTTGGCTGAGACGTCCAAGTTATTGAAAGCCAAGCGTGAGGGAGACGTCACACTGGAGGTCTGTAGACCAGAAGAGGATGTAGAACTGATGACAGCCATCGAATCTCTCTCCATCAGACTTTGGCAGTCAAACGGCAGGCTACTCAGCCAGTTTTCATATGCTGCGACCCAGTCTTGGTTTACAAGGCCACAGGAAACGGCATTGAAATGTGGTTCCTGGCTTTCCTCGAGCTCTTTCTCCTCTGCTGCTATCAGAGAGCTCATTTGGATCCTTTTTGCTGATGGTGGGCTGTAATATATACGAATGCCTGTTCTCTCCGGAGCAGTGTGGCTTCTCTGGGTCAGCTCCTGGTTTAGGTTCAGACCAGGGAAACTGGGAGGCATGATAAGAGCGTCCCAAGTCTTACAGGGGTCTTCTCTGTCCATAACGGCAGCTTCATGACTGAGGTACTTCCAGTTCTTGTTTGGCTTTGCCATGCCAGTTTTGAGAGGCATCCTGTTGGAAAAGCAAACTCTGTTAAGAAATTCAGTCAGATCATTTGAGTTCAAACTATAGTGCAAAATCAAGCTTACCTCTCCATTTTTGCTTCTTTGATCAACATCTCGTGTCTAGGAGACTGAAAATGCATCAGAAGTATTATTACTTGTGCATGCATAATTATTTAATTTGTGTAAATATCATGTATTAAATAACAAAAAAATGCATAAAGAACACATTTATGTTAAGAATAAAATGAAACAATTTAAGGACTTGTGATTAAAACGAGAAATATTGTATGCAATGCATTGCAATTCAACCTTTCAGCAGAAAAATACTGAATCATTTTAAGATGGGGAATCCTTCCCATACTGCTTAGCAATGAGCAGTTTAAGATAAACTGCATTAAATGGAAAAGCCTGTCTTATTTAAGAAAGTGTGTCAAAGGGATAGTTAGAGATTACAAAAACAAAAAATGGCAAGAAAACCCATGGATCAGGGGAAAAAAAAAATATTGGCAAAATTTCTTTGCACTCTAATCCAGGCTTTACTTAACCCCATCAAACTGTCACTGTCTGCATTCCACTTTTATTAGTAGTATCTATGAGAATAAACAGGACTTTTTGTTTAAAGGAAAGAATGAAAGTGCTGTAAACCTCGAGGACAACAATACAATTTAAAGATCCATTATGCAGTTGTTCCTTTGTAAAATGCTTTTTTCTTTCCCTCTCGCCTCCATTCCCTTAACTCTGCACAATGTTACCCTCCGTTTACTGTAAAGGAAAGTAAACTCCTTATTTGAACTTCGGCTGAGCTTTGATAAGTCTCTCTGTGGTCGCTGTGGTTAGGCTAAGCCTTTTTCAGAATCTGAAGTTGTGATTGAAGCTGATGTCTGCACTCTGCCTGCTGTCCTACAGTCCCAAAAGGGGATTAGCCTAAATTCAGTTGCCATGCGGCCTTTTCTCACACACACACACCCACACACACATACACACACTCACGGGCCTGCCTCATATCTCTAACCACTGTTGCTGTAGTAGGACTGTAAAAAATGTATTTTATTATTGATAGTTCAGACTTCAGATAGCAGAGATCATGAACTGCTGTTCAAAAGTGTGGAGTCTGTGAGATATCAGAATGATTTTGAAATAAGTCTCTAGGGTTCACCAGGGATCTATTTAAGTGATTTAATTTCAATTCAAAAGTTTTTCTGGTTGAATATTTATCTTTACAAAAATTACTGATGACAACGTTTGAGCGGTCACAAAAAAAATGGCAAAAAATAATTAAATAGGGGAAATAGGTAAATAGAAACACCTGATGTCTCATTTAAACAGTAGTTAATACATTAGATATCATAAACTAATTTCTACATAACATGGTTGTTTTTGAATAAATTAAGTTGGATAAATAATATATACAAACATACATTTGTTTACTAAATTATCAATAAATATAAAATTATACATGGACTAACTAATGTTAACAAATTGAACTTTTTTTATAAAATGTTAACAATTAAATAATAGTGTATCCTCCAAAAGAAAAAAGTTTCTAGCAAAACCTGTTTTGATTGTTCAGCTTTGACAGTCAAAATGTCAAAGTTCCACAATACACTAAATATAGAATTATTGCTTCAGTGTATTACTCTACTTTTTGCTCTGACCTGCATTTTTCTATTTTGCTTAGCTGTCTTCAACCCCTCGCACTCTAGACGCACATGGTTCAGGTGTTCGAGCAGTTCCTGCCGCTCAGAGCTCCAGCTGCTTTCACGGACCTTCAGCTGTCTTGTCAGGTCCATCACTGCAGTGTAGGACTCTGCTAACAGGTGCTGAAGCTTCTCAATGTGGTCCTTCTGCAAAGCCGCATTCAGGTCTGATTGACCCTTTACACCTGCCTTCTCAGCCGAACCGTCCAGCTATAAACAAACACAAACAGCTTGATGACATTTCTGCTTCAATTTCCTCCATAAGTCCCTACAGACGCAAGAATGAAGAAAGAGGAGGAGACGACATGAGAGGCAGACAACAGGTTCATTGATACTCTCTGAAGGGAATTTAAACTGATCTTTTAGTTCTCACCCTGCTTATGAGGCTCTTGAGCTCTGCACACTCCACGACCCACGCTGCTTTGGCATTGGCAAACTGCCGGATGACAAACTGGGCTGCCCTGTGCTGCTCCCAAAGTTCAGAGAACAGATCCGACAGTACTGTCCTGAGGTCTGACAGCAGTGCGCTGCTCATCTAGGAGAGGAACATACAGTTGTGAATGAACACAATCAGACTAACTGGAAATGAGCAGCAGGTTACCAAACAGTGCTATTGGGAATCTATGCTCAAAGAGTAGCCATGTTTAGCTATATTATGAAAAGTGCACATTTTTGAATGGCCTTCTTTCAGGCTGAATTTATTGTTGAAACACTATTATTTTTATCCCAGAAATCATTCTTTTTCATACCTGACTGTTGCACTTCTGTTGCAGATTATATTTGCAGGATTTTGACTCCGTAAGCAGATGAAGATCATTCTGACAATACATCTGAAATGAAAAAAAAAGTGTTTTTTCGAGTGACATAAACTTTTAACATTTTAACATTTATTGCATAAAATTATTTATATTATTCTGGTTTAAATTTGTCACACAGCAAATCTTTAAACATTATGGAAAGATATGAAAAGATTATATCATTTCAGATTTTTATTATTTTTATTGTTCATCATTTTCAGTCTTATTTCAGCCTTATTTTCTAGTATATATTAGAACGTATATTAAATATATATTAGTTTAAATTATGCAAAGGGTATAAAAAAATATTATGTAACTGTGCCTATTTAAGACACATTAAACATGTATTTTCCACCACAGAACATTATTAAGACATTACATGATGAGATGGGAAAGATTTGATGGCAATGCTTGAATAAAAACTGTATCACTGAACCACTGAAAAAGTGGCCAAAGTTGACTAAACACCCAACGTACATTTATTTTGCATTCAGTGTACATTAACATTTATTTATTTTAAGTTCTTGCTTTCTCTGGGAATAGAACCCATGACCTTGGAATTGTTAGTGCTATGTCTAAACTACAGGAAAGCATTTGCTGTTCATAGATCTCTATTTCAACCATCTTTATCAATAAAGATGAATTGAAGTGGCCCAGTTTACCTCAAACAAGCTCTTTCCATCAGCTGTGGGTCTCTCTCCCTGCCTCCATTGCTGGATGAACCATTGGAGCTGTAAAGTGAGCAGCACTAAGCTGTCCTGGTTACACTGATTTCCAACATTCCCTTCACATGGACGTTCTTGACTTGCTTGATTTTTCACATCCTCTTTCATTTCACTTAAATCTTTGCCAAATTGCAACATATTCTTCTCTGTATCAGGCCCAGGCCGCTCTGAATTTGACAGGACCTCCAGCTTTTTCACAAGAGCACGTAGTTGAGCTTGTAATACCTCTAATCCATTGGTCAAGGGACTCAACATGGGGTCCAAAAGCCACTGTTGTGTTTTGCACTGAGGATCTACTGCGGTTTTTCCTAAGTAGGGAGCACCAGCAGGAGAGTTATGGGTACATGTAGGTGAGAGGCCATTTTTTACAGGGGTTGTTAGGAGCTGGATAGTTGATCTGACAAGCAGTGCCTGGTCATGGATCGCAAGAAGACTCTGTAGATCTTTTACACCAAATGTGCAGTCTGACTTCCACTGAGCTTGTCCGTCTTCCTCTTTAGTTTCTGCAGAAAGCTCCTGTTCCCCACCAATGGGCCCTTCTCTGTGCATGTGGCTGATAGAAGAATTCTCCACATGATCCTCCTCTACATGCATCTGGTTCTCCTGCATTTTATTGTGGGTAGTCGTTGCATCTGACTTCTCTTTTCCATCCAGACATTTACCTCTAGGCATCTCCCCCTGTTTCCCAGTTTGGAGAGGTACTGCTGATCCTTCACTGGTCGCCTTCATTGTCTCCTCTTCTTCAAGGCTTCCTCCTCCTCGTTCACGCAGTTCACCCATCTCTGCTCGCAATCCTCGGTTCTCCACCTCTAGCTCCACTATTCGACGACTCAGCAGCGTGGCTTCCTCCTCCACCAGCCGCAAGTGAACTTTGACCTCTGCTTCTCGGGTGTGGGCAGAGTTAGTGGCACCTGCTGCAGCCTTGGTTTCATCCACCTCTCCATAAAGCAGGCGGTATTTAGCAAGCTCTTCCCGCATCACCTCACTCTCCAGGGCCATCTTTGTTAGCTTTTTGCACATGAGGGCAGACTCTTCTTTGGCAAAGTGGAGCTGGCATTTCAAATCAGCGCTGTCATCCTGCAGAAGACAGGTGTGTTAAAACAGTTGGCATATATCAGAGGAACTCTGATGACTAATGCTGGCCCTCTACCGAGACCTGTAACAAACCAGCACTAACCTTCACAAATCAATCATTTAAGACTAATCTAAGTCCCAAACTCACCTGTGGAGAGAGCTTCTTTTCACTCTTGCTGGATGTTGATCTCAAACTTCGTCTCTTTAGAGAATTCTGTGGATGCACCATATCCATAATTATTCTCAAGACATTTTAGCAGCTTATATAACACAGCTTATTATGTTTAAGTGGGTTGATGCAAATTTTCCCCCTAAGATGATGTCCTCCTAAGGGCATAAATGTTCATTTGTTTTATATTAATCATAGTTGTTATTTTCCATCATACCGCTGTCCACTGCATTCCAGTACTCAATGAAATGTGTGACTGTAAGGAAAGCATGCACCTAATAAACACACTCAATCATATTCGTGTAGTGAGATGGCAAGAACCCCAAATCCATTACTACACCAAACATCCGTACTGTTCCAAGTATGTCAAAAATGCTGGCCAGAGTCAGTCTATCTGTCTGCTGCTTTGTCTGGGAGGCTCAAACCCTTAAAAGTACAAAGAGCAGAGGAGGAGCATGTAGACTTCAAATTCTATTCTTTAAATATTAAAAATAACCTAATTGAGTTAATCCAAGATGTTAAGAGCAAGAACAAGCTAGAGAATTATATTCATCATATTATAGCTTGATGTTCTGAGATCATAAATTAGCAATTTAACTTAGCAAAAATATTTTTTGCCTCTAATGGATGAGTAAAAAGTGTTTGTATGTAGATTATGTTTTAGGTGGTGTCAGGCTCGCATGGGGCCTTGATAATCTGGTTGTAGCTGATTTGTTGTGCTGGTGAGGATCAGGAATGAGCAGCAGCTGTCTGAGCTGAGCTGTTGGGATCCACTTCTAAGCACTGAATCCTGGATTAAACCGAATGCGTGCCGTTATTAAAGACCTACAGGCCTTCATTGCCAATAAAATTGGACTTTGGTGCATTGGTATAATGGTAGTGGCCTAAATTTTTTATTATTGTGAGAAGGTGAAGGCAAAAAAACATGCCTTCCTGTTAGTATCTTTAGCATGTATGTGGTAATTGTACATCATAAGATCCACATTTAAGCATTATGCCTTGCAGCCAAAGTTGGACAAGGATCTCCCTTTCAGGTATACTTCTAAGTGGTTTCTTTCTCACTCTCTTCAACCTTTCAATTGCCCCATTTTTTTCTCTCTTCTCCCCCTAGCTGCATCTACAAGTGAGAATGACAGCTGCGGGTTGATTTCAGACCCTTAGATCATACTATGCCCTACCCAAGCAGTCAGCTGTCGGTTACACCCTCTACATACAGTTGGGGTAAAGGTCAGATTGTAATTCTAACGGTATCATGAAAGAAGTCTAAGCAACAAACAAATGCTGCTTTAAAGTGATATAAGGCAAAAAGTATATGGCAGTCAAAATTTGAAGGGGATCAAAAAAGTTGACCAAAGTTGTCCTAAGACAAGAACGCATTTTGGTTTCAGGATTTAGGATAACTTAAAAGTTTTTGATCCACAAATGTTCACTTAATACATATATATGTATAAATTATAAAAATATGTATCCGTTTTTCATGGTCAGTTTTTTAATGAATACTTGCATACAATACATGTATAATGTTAAAAAAAAAAAAGATTTTTATTTTAAATAAATGCTGCTCTTTTAAACTTTCTATTCCTCAAAGAATCATGAAGAACTGTATCATTTTATGGCAAAAAATTCAAAATCAACTACTGTTGACTTTGATAAAAAAAAAATGCTGGCTACCAAATCAGCATATTTTAATAATTTAATTTGATACTGATGACTTCAGTAATGGATTTACATTTTTTAAACTGTAATGTAATAATATTTCAGAATAGTACGATTCAGCCTTGATGAACAAATGGGACCTAAAACATAAACTTTTAAACAATAGTGTGTGCTCATACCACCTGTGATTTGTCCATCTCAGCCTGCAGGACCTGCTTTGCCACCTCCAGATCCTGCAGCCGTTCACGTAACTCCTCATTTTCCCATTCCAGACGTGAGTTTTTCTTTTGAATGGCCTCAAGCTCACTGTGTAGGCGAAGGGACACGCTTTTTGCCACCTGGGAAAACAATATTAATTTAGATTATAGTAAATACACTGCAAACCATGTGCTCATGCTAACTATCCACAAAAATGTTAATGTTAATATGGTAATTATCTCATGTCATTTAATTCTCTTGGTGAACACTATTAGACACAAGATGCTCTATATTTATAGAAAATACATATCTGAAACTTTATATGGAACGTTGCAAAATGAGGATTAAGTTACCATGTTTCAGCTGTAGTTTGTGACATTGAGGATAAGAAGAAATAAGGTGGTTAGTAAATTAAGAATTCAATATGGGATGATTCTCCTATAATCTCCCTTCTTTGCTACCCATTGCAAAGCACTCATCCTCTCGATGCTCAAGGGGTTGCTAACAATTGCGAACAATGTCAAGGGAAAACGATTAGAGTGCATGTGATTATACCACAGCATTCATCACATGACTTTTCTTTTTTTATATATCGCAGGACGATTATTATCAGCACTGAGTTCCAGGAGCAATTCCACAAACTTGTATTTCTGTGAAAAAAAAGTTAACGATGGAAATGTGGATTACGGGCCAAGACTTTGAAAAGGATGCTGTTAGATATCAGATTGCAGGACAGTCCTGTGGGGGTTGTTGAAGACTGAATAGTGAAGGCACTGAGAAGCGATGGACACACACACTGGCCCAGTTTGTGAAAGGAGGGTATCTATTTCTCTCACATGCCTTTAAAATAGACTGGTCATGGACATGCCCACAACACACACCAGCAGCTGTGCTTGGACACTTCCCCTCTCAAACACTGTGGCTATAGTCCTTGACACATTTACCGCACACATTCAAATATACACACTCTTTCATTCAACCTTGAGGATACTTCACATTGTGTTTCGCTAAAATACACTTTCACTGTTAATTCTGAGCAGACAGAGGGTTCGGAAGAAACCTGAGGAATTTGTTTTGCATAGTCTGGAGGCAGATTTCAAAAGAAAACAGCCATTTTATATGAGTCGCCCCGCTGTGTAAATTCGTTTTTAATTCATAACGTTCCTACAGAAAGCTCTGTCACTGATTGGCTGGGAAGTTCAAACCAAAAAATGCTTATGCTGTGAGTGGCCCACCACAAACTGAGCTACACCAATTGTCTGCCAAACACAAAACCGAGGGTTTTTCTCCTCATTTTACTAGTTGGACCACTTCCAAAAATAAAACCGCTCACTACACATGTCAAACTATAAAAAACAAAATGATATTTCAGCTCTCACCAAACCCTTAGTACCATGATTTGGGTCAAAAACCACAATGGAAGGATTACACAATCCATCTGAGTGCATGCTGATTCATAAAAATAGAGTTTTGACTCATTTAGTGACTTACTATTCAGCATTTAATTGGCACTAAGCGTTAAGCAATTTAGATAAACATCCTGTCCCGATGAATGCCATGGACTGCATCCAAAGCCCTAACAGTGGTTTTCCTGTACACACACCACTGTAGCTTAATTGCATCCAAATCATGAGGGAAACATCTATTTAATTGCACTCTGAATGTCAGTGATTGCTCTTTATGCTTTATTTGACCTCATACATATACTTTCTCACAGAAAACACCAGCAAATTATGACTGTAAGCACATCCTCACCCTAATGTCATGCTCAAGGGTCCTGATAAGTTCTCCGTCCACCTGTCCCGTCTGGGCTACGCGCAGGCTGCGTCTCTCTGCTTTCCTAAGTCGGTACTGGAGGATGCGACAAGCCTTGTTGGCCTGTTCCAACTGCTGTCGGAGTTCCTGCAGCTGGTAAACATCCTCCTCCATGTACATATCCCTCATCTCCAGCATCTCTGAGCGGAGCTCTTCCATTTCGTCCTAAAAATGCAGTCACACATTGTAAGCATCAGCTTTATAGAATTGAATTAATGTGTGGCAGTTTTACAGCCACCATAACTGTTCTGAAATGTGAGTTTTGATTAGAATATTCTACTTCGGTTGTGTGTACAAAGGGTGTTTCCTACTCGCTATCAATGTCAGTCTTCAGCCAACTCATCCAAGAAAACACTGGCCTTGCATCTTGAGTGCCAGCATGCTGTGAGCATTAACCCACACAACTAGGGGAGCGTGCCAAGAATGACGCACTGCCCTTCTTGGATACATTGGTGGCACTTCTGTTGACTTCTTGATTTCTACTGAGACACCTTGCACTTAATCACAGTAAAGCTTGTCTCGTTCTCACTGAACCCATCCGTCTCTTGCATGTCAGAGACAATGAGGGATGACACGAGCCAATTAGCGAAAGTACAATCTTATAAGAAGAGAGTAAATCTTACAGTATAAGCCACATCACGTGCAATTTATTTTTGCCTTGTTTATGTGACTGTTAAAAGGTATAATACATGTAGCAGACATTGTGGGATTATTTTTATTTAGCTTTACATTAAGTACGTAGTCCAGCACATCATATGACATGGTTTATGCCCTGTTGGCTGATGATATTAGATGCTTAATAGTCTTAATCCATCAAAACAGGCTGCATTAAGTACTTTATCTAAACTGGGTAAAGAGAAGGTACTAAAAACTGATTCTTACAAATATTTAAATGCAATTACACAACAATACATTGTTTCGGTAACAGAATTCAGACATCTTTTCATGTTTATGTTTCAGAAAAGCATCTGCATTTGGTAGATTTTCCATTTTTCCGGACGCTCAATCATGTCCACGATCAAAGTGTTACACAAAACAAAACATTTTCACAATGACAAAAGACTCGTGGCAATTCGAAAAGATTTAAATTTGAGTGTCTTGTATTTAAAGAGCAAATATGAAATGTGTCCAACTTTACCTACCTGAACATAATTTACACCATGCCAAGACACTGTCATTTCAAACAATTAACAAACAAACAAATCAATGAATGAATCAACCAACCTCACCTTTAAATATTCATTTTCTGATCTCAGGTCATCAATCTCTCTCAGCAGGTCTTCATGCACCCCATCAGCAAAGTCTCCAGTC
This sequence comes from Puntigrus tetrazona, assembly GCF_018831695.1. Lineage (NCBI taxonomy): Eukaryota > Metazoa > Chordata > Actinopteri > Cypriniformes > Cyprinidae > Puntigrus > Puntigrus tetrazona. The sequence goes on along the minus strand of NC_056721.1, from coordinate 9,635,936 downwards.
AGATCCGAGAATGCCACAGACGAGCTCAAGTTCAAGCGACTGTCCAGAGAAACGTAGGACCTCTGGTCTCCAGGAGAGATGCTTCCCTCTCCAAAGCCAAACCCTGGAGACAGGGTGGCATTGATCAGACCGTCTTCTTCTCTGTGTCCTGATGATATTTGCTCAGCTGAATCGTCCATCATGTCTTCGTCGGTAACTCTGTAACAGACTTCACCACACTGGGTATCAGTGGACTGCTTATGCTCCTCGGATGCGTCCGAGATCTCAGAGCTGCTGTCGGTGGAAGACAGTTTCCCGGCAGCACAGCCAGAGTCCTTACTCAGGTCATCAGACGTGATGCTGCCATCCGACAGCTTTCTCCTCCCGCACGATTTACTGCGATTGCTATCGGAGCGCTTTCTCGACTCTGGTCTCATCTCCTTTTTCCCTGTGTGGATGTTTGGCGTGACCGATGCCCCACGCTTTGGTTTCTTACAGTGCACCTCGTTGGCTTTGCCCTGTGAGGCTGCCGGGATGATTTTAGACCAAGCGTTCGCCTGGGGTTGTTTTGACGTCATGTGTTGCACATGATGCCGGTGGATTTGTCTTGACGGCTGCTGGCTGCTCGCTTCTCCGCAGGCTTTATCCTGCCCGTCCCGTCCGTGATGGGATGAGCGTGCATTAGACTCGGGATTTGCCTCAACTTTTGTCTTTGTCATTGTGTTGTCGTAAAAAGACGATAATTTCCTCTCATTTACCTTGCATTGCTTTTTACAAACGACGTCGAATAGCCAGTAATGAGATGAGCGACTCCAGCAGAATCCTCTCAAGAGTTGGTGTGAGATGAGGTAAAGTTAAGGTAAATCCGGGTAAAGACGTTAGTCTAGTGTTTGAGTGAATATCTGTACTGTGTGTGGCCATGTGCTATAAAAACTCCGAAATCTCCGCCCCAAAAACAGGAGCTTTACACTCTCTCTCTCTTTCTCTCACTGTGAGTCACATATAACTCAGCTTTACTGGCATTATTACGAACAGCTATAATAGTGGCAAACAACATTTTACTAGCTTAATCTTTTCTAAATTCAATTAGTTAAATATCAATTTAGCTATTTTTCTGATTTATTAATTCATATGATGGTCTATGAACACACACTTATGACTGAAATCGGTAACAGCGTCTGTATTATCCATTCATTCATTGATTCATTCATTCAGTCGAATAGGACGTAACTTCATTGATTCAAATCTAAGTCTATTTCCTAAACATACACTGCTTGCAAAACGAAGACAGTTTGTCAAAACTCATATGCTTCTCGGTGGCACGGAGCTGAAAATATAAGGTTACACTGCTCCGCTGACATCTAGTGGCTTCACGTGAAAGTAAAGTTCAGAGGATGTAGGCTGTAGTCAAGGGAGGCAAGTATGGGACGCGGTGCATAGAAAATTAGCATAACAGCCTTATTTAGAATCTATAAAAATAAAAAAATAAAAAATCGTAAATGCCAAATAATTGTGTCTGCTAAATTAATTTAAAATATGTTTTTTCTTTACTATTCTGTTTATTTAAAATTCATTATTCATTATTTATAAATTCAAAATCATTATTATTATGTACCTACTTATAAAATGTGTACATTTGAAAAATATACAAAAAAAAAAAAAAAAAAATCTTGCTGTTGAATTTTGTCATTTTGGAAGTAAGCAAAAATACATCCGACACAAGAATATTTAGTAATATCGTAATAATTATAATCTGTTTATTATAACCTGGCTTATTACATTTGGAATTCCTCACTGGAATCCAAACTAAGCTGTATCATACATTACAGTTATTTATTTTTTTGGTAGGCCTAACAGACTTTAACCAGTAACATTGCTTATTAAGAATAGTAGCCTACTTGATGGGCAATTTACCAACAATTTAACGATTTATCATTTATATAATATATTTTTATGTACTTTTAGACCTGTTCAAAATATTTTATTTATGTTTTTGTTATATTTGTTTTCATTATTTACTCAAACTGCACCTTTTGACTATGTTAATACACTTTCACTTATATCTTGCAAAGTTTTTCTCTAGTTTCTTGCTGCACAACAGAAACATTAATATTTACCTGAACTTATGTTTTGCCTTATTCAGCCTTATTTTCTAGCCTTATTTTAATTAAATGACTGCATATTGTACATGATTTGTAAAACATCTGTCTATTTGTGAACTGACTGAATATTTTCTATGGCTTCGTACTGGTTTTTTTTATTCACACCCTAAAATCAATATATTCTCTATATAGCTAAATAATTCTATGTATCTATTCTTGGATAGCAGTCATAATCAATCAAGGAGCGCCACTGCCATAGCCGACGGCGATATTTATTGTTAGGATTATAAATAACCCACATCCCTGCCTTTTTAGTACCGACCCCTTTATGTAACTTCAATATAACCCCGCCCCTTCGAAAGGTTAATATAGTGCGTTCGCAGAGGGGTCTTCTTTCACAATAGGCTACTGCTTATGTCAATCAAACGTCGCCCCGCCCATCTTCGTTTGTACCGCTTCTTTAACCCTCCAATCCGGTTTGTTCTCTTGTCCTGGCAAAATGTATCCGCCCCGCTGTCAGTCTTCCCAAACTGGGCGCTTGTTTTCTGTCCCACCGGAGGAGAAAGGAGCGATCCAGCTTACATTATTGAAAGGTAACGCCACCCACGCACAGTATACAGTCTTTTAAGCCAGATCGATGTTATACGTCGTGTTGTTTTGTGCCTTCTTGAAGGTTTTAATGATATCCGACGGGTTGATGTGCAATATGCGGGTTTATTATTGGTCAATGCTCACTGCTAGCGGCTAACGCGGGTCAAAACAGCTCAAACCAAACACCCAGTGCTTTCCGCCCGCAGTAGATCTAATTTAGTTTGGAGCTGCCGAGCGAGGCAGGTTATTCATAGTATCAGATATGTTTGTATATCTAACGGGACATAACTTGAATGTCAGCTTGCCCTCATGTACGTTATATGGGCTATGATTTGGCAGTGCACCTAGTCAGGATGGGTGGATGTAGATTGTGTTGTGTTAATATGGTGCTGCACGTGATCACGTGCTAAGCAGTGCATTTTATGTCTTTTAAATGATATACTGAATCAACTGATTGCGCTGTTCTTTTGATCATTTTAATTTGCTCCCCTGTTTTGGCTGACACTCATTACACCTGTGCATATGATGAAAGATGCTACTGTGATCCATCTGTTAGTAATGACAGCAGTACCAACTCTGGGGAAGCATTTTGACCTGATTGAATACTGTGGAGGTGCATTGAGATAAATGGTTGTTATACAAAAAGCGACAGTAGACATATTTTTATTACCTCCCCCAATAAATGCTATTCTGAAAAATATATATATACAAACAATAATTAGCATAAATCAGCATATTAGAAAAGATCATGTGACACTGAAGGCTTGAGTGACGACTGAAGAAAATTCAGCTTTGCCTTCAATGGAATAAACAACTATTTAAAATATGGTAAAACAGAAGAAAAGTTATTTAGCTTGTAATAATATTGTACAATTTTATATTAGTGTTTCAACTGTATTTTGATCAGCCTTAATGAGCTTAAGAGACTTCTTACTGACCCCAAACTATACTGACATGTGACTCCTGTGTTTTTGTACTGCTGATAAGTTATATGCTTAAAGTGGTGTTTTCCATCAGTTACGACCAGCAACTAACTGCTGTTATTAGTAAACTAACTTTGCATCCAGGTCAAAACTACTTTAAAACTACTGGTACAGTATTTTGTGCAGGCACAACCAACAGGAACCATGACGCTTTTTCTGAGAAACAGACACTTATGTGGTTGTCTTAGTCACCATTGATCTATAACACTGTCATTTTCTAGTCAGTTGTACGACTAGTTTTCTCTGTTTATTGTTGTTATAACAGCGTATCACACCGAAAGACGTGCATCCAACCGTTCCCTTTAGAGTGCATTGTTTAAATGATTATCCGATTATCCAGACAAGTTCTTTTTATTATTAGTTTTTTGGGGTTTTTTTTACAAATTTGATTTAAATAATGCTATTACAATCTGTTTTGTTAAGGTGCATAGTGTTATGATAAATTATTTATGTGTAGTTTTTTTGTAGTAATTTGTAGTAAATTGTGCAAATTGTAAATTGAATTGGATGATATTATGTAGAAATATTGTATTACTCGCCAACATTTGTTTCTTAAAAAAACAGGAACTTAAATAATACACTTGAAAATGATCTTTGTTTTTCTTTTTACAAACGATCTGTCTTATGTGTAGTTTAATACAGTGTGAACCCTATCCACATTTAGAGTCCAAGGTTTTCTTTTTTCCAGCTCTAAGCGTGCGGTCAGTCTTAACCACCTCTATTCTACATTCATTTCAGTTGAGCTACCTTAAATTTGAGTGGTTGCAAAACGTCCAGGGCTACGTGCTGCTCAGCCAGCCAAGACTTCCTCTATTGGCAGTTTACCACATGAGTGTTTGAATATATGATAGCTGTCAGTTTGTTAAGTGGCTGCTTTGCCTTTCTGAGTTCCAAATAATTTGCATGATGCCCACCTCTGTTATATGGCTAATGGTTTTTTAACCGGCTTTGCATTTGTGCCCGCCTCCGTTATGTGATCAATAGTTTTTTTTTTAACTGCTTTGCATTTTGTTCATCCACACGTGTATAATTGGCAGTCTGAACGAGAGTTTTGATATCAGTTTTGAGAATATTTAAAAAACATCTGTTTGTCATGTGGTGTGGTTTAGATTAAAAAAAATCTTGCTGTTGAATTTTGTCATTTTGAAAGTAAAACAAAAACGACATCCGACACAAGAATATTTAGTAATATCGTAATAATTCTAATCTGTTTATTATAACCTGGCTTATAACATTAGGAATTCCTCACTGGAATCCAAACTAAGCTCTGTCAAACATTACAGTTATTTATTTTTTAGTAGGCCTAACTGACTTTAACCAGTAACATTGCTTATTAAGAATAGTAGCCTAATTAATTGCCAATTTACCAACAATTTAACGATTTATCATTTATATAATATATTTTTATGTACTTTTAGACCTGTTTAAAATATTTTATTCATTATTTTTTTTTTTTTATTATTGTTTTCATTATTTACTCAAACTGCTCCTTTTGACTATGTTAATACACTTTCACTTATATCTTGCAAAGTTTTTCTCTAGTTTCTTGCTGCACAACAGAAACATTACCATTTACCTGAAGTTATGTTTTGCCTTATTCAGCCTATTATTTTCTAGCCTTATTTTAATTAAATTACTGCATAATTTGTAAAACATCTGTCTATTTGTGAACTGACTGAATATTTTCTATGGCTTCGTACTGATTTTTTTTTATTCACACCCTAAAATTAATATATTGTCTATATAGCTAAATAATTCTATGTATCTATTCTTGGATAGCAGTCATAATCAATCAAGGAGCGCCACTGCCATAGCCGACGGCGATATTTATTGTTAGGATTATAAATAACCTAACAATGGTTTAGATCATGTGGACAGATGAAACCAACATGCAGAAGAAACTGAAAATAGTTTATAATTGTATAAAATAGTAACAGTTTAGTAATAGTAAGTTGTCATATTACAAAAAATTCTATTTCAAATGAATGCTTTCATTTTTTTAACTTTTTTAATATTCTATTCTGCCAAATAATGTATCATGATTTCCACAAAAATATTAAGCAGCACAACTATTTTCAACATTACTAATAGTAATATAATGAACAATTTCTTAATCACCCATTCAGCAAATGCGATTTCAGAAAGATGATTTCAGGCATTGATGATTTTCAGACCATTTCAGCTTAGCCATCACAGGAATAAAGTTTAAAATTTAAAATATACTTTTGAATGGTGTTATATACGTCATAGATTTGATTAAATGTGTTTAATGTACTTTTAATGAAAGTGGCATTCAAACTGGAGTTCACAAAGCACACAAAAAGTCTAGGAACTCTTATAAAATTTGTTTTTCATATTTATTATGCAGTACATGTTCCTCATAATTCCTGAATGCTATCTTTCTTTAATTAAGCCAACATTGTGAATCGGCACAGTCAGTTGAAATAATGACAATCGGATGCTGACACGCTCTCTCGCTCTGTGATGAGCTGCCATTGGCCATTAAAGGATTAGCTAGGTCGGACACTCTCATCAGATGGTTTTGCCAAGCACAGCTGTTTAAAGACTGCAGGGAGGTGATTGGATTTGTTCTGTGTGTTCAATAAGGGAATGGATAGAGAGTAGGCCAGCATTAGTTTCCAGCATGTTCCAGGTATACGACATAGTAGTATGTTAACGATTAGTTTTTATTAGTTCGACTAACTACGTCTAGTTTTATTTCTTTTTAATTTTCAAACTCGTTCTCTGGTTTGTTCTACAGAACATATTCAAACTGTGAAACAATGTCTTCTGATTGACATCAGCAGCAGTAACTGTCCATCATGAACAGCGAGGAAGAGTTCTATGATGCTGAGACAGGTACGTGATGACGTTAAGTGCTGTACATCACATTTTCATCACAACCTATGGCTAAATCTCTCTTTTGTCTCAGGTTTAGAATCGGACGACTCGTGTGAAGTCAGCTTTAAAGATGCCTGCATCTATGAAAGCAAGCAGACGGTGAATGGCAAAGGTCCATCTGAAAATGGAGTATGGGAGAGGCGGTAAGGAGTCTCAATGCTGTGAAATAATATTCATTGGCAGGAAACAAAATGTGAAGATGTTTATCTGTTGGACTGTGTAATGAATTTTTTTGTGCGCGTCTGTGTATTCAGGACTACTCTGCCAGCACCCATGTTCTCCAGAAATGATTTTAGCGTATGGGGCTTTTTGAAGAAATGCATCGGAATGGTGAGCATAAGCTACTTTGACCAAACAACAGCTTAGTCAAAAGTGCTCCATTCAGACACAGCATGAAGTATGAAACTGTAAAAGTGTGGTGTCATCGTTCACGTGCCAAGCCATTTCTGTTTGGGAATACTTTATCTTTGCAGGAGCTGTCCAAGATAACAATGCCCATTGTTTTCAACGAACCACTGAGCTTCTTGCAGAGGATTACAGAGTACATGGAACATACATACCTCATCCATAAAGCTTGTACACTTTCTGATAATATAGAGCGTATGCAGGTTAGTGCCTCTAGGGTTTCTGCAGGTCTTAATTTTCCGCTTTTAAAAAAAATGGGTGTTCCTCAGTATTTTGTCTTGTTTTCCAATTCAAATACCTAAAAAGGCTTAAATCAAGATGTATTGGATTGTGATGTGAAATAAAGGTCTTATTTAAGTTAATGCTTAAAAGCAGAGTTAATATCTTTCAGCAGGACATGAAAACTAACAGATTGTTGTGTTTTTTTTTCTAATCATAAACCTGATTTTGATCATTATATTAATTTTGATTGGTATTTTGCTTCACAATGCATCTTGTTTTAACAATCTTTAGGTATTGCTCTGGAAAACAAGACATAAACTCTTTTCACCATCATTGTTTTTCCAGTGTGATAAGGACATATCGTAATAGTTCCACTTAAGCAATTTTATTTGTAAACTGAGTTAAAAAGTAATGAATATTTAATGGTAGTTGTATTTTCAAACTTGTGTGCACATGTGTGCACTCTAGATATTTGGATTTAGAGAACATTTTGATATTGTTAACTTATCATTTATTTCTTACATTTTCTTTAGTTGGTTTTACGCCCTGCAGAAATCCTTTATATTTTGCTCTCATACAGTATGTGTGCATCTTGTTTGTCAGCTTGTTGCCGCATTTGCCATTTCTGCTGTTGCGTCACAATGGGACAGAACTGGAAAACCTTTTAACCCTTTATTAGGAGAGACATTTGAACTTACAAGGTAAATCTGAAGAACATTTGAACATAAAAGCTATCGTCAACTACAAAGCTGAATATGTAAATTCAAATTAGCTTGCACCAACAATTGGAATATCTGTGCTCAGGGATGAAGAGGGTTATCGCATGATCTCAGAACAGGTGAGCCACCATCCACCAATCAGCGCCTTCTACTCAGAGTCACTCAATCAGGACTTCTCGTTTCACGGCTCCATCTACCCTAAACTGAAATTCTGGGGGAAGAGTGTGGAGGCAGAGCCTAAAGGCACTATGACACTTGAGCTCTCCAAGTGAGTTTGGCAAAACTAACATGATCACTTTTTTTTTTATTGGAGCTGGAGAGTCATTGATATCCTCAAGTACAATTGGACCCTTAAAGCAAGGCAGTGACCTTTTCCTGCCTTTAATGTACTGTAACTTGCTTTGTAAAGCATCATCTGCTAGATAAGTTACATGCTGGAATGTCCATTTATTATTTAGCATGTTTTGTATGTGTATATAAGAGATTTTGGGCGTAAGTTTTGGTTAAGCTGTTTTTAACTCTTTTTCTCTCTCTCAGACACAGAGAAGCTTACACATGGACAAACCCTTTGTGCTGTGTGCACAACGTTATTCTGGGTAAACTGTGGATTGAGCAGTATGGAACAGTGGAGATTGTCAACCACAGGTACTTCATCTCTTTCCTTTCTTACTAAATATTCTGCCTGCATTTTCAGCCTTTTTCAGCATTTAAATATTGTTGTCTTAAAGTCTGCATTGTGATCTTTCCATGTCATATGTGGATTAATGTTCACTGGTTCCATTATTTTCAACTGAGAAGTCTCTCTGTTCGTTTTAGCACTGGGGACAAGTGTGTGCTGAATTTTAAGCCATGCGGCATGTTTGGCAAAGAGCTGCATAGGGTAGAGGGACATATCCAGGACAAGAGGTGAGCAGTCATTCATATCAAATGTCAGTGGGTATATCTGGCACCCGGCCTGTAGAGTTCACTCTGCACATCCACTTTGTGTCTGTAGCAAACAAGGCAGCATCAGCAATGCCTTTTACAGCTGGCTTGTGTATGTACTTTGGCATTTGTGATGTAATTTTTTTCCGGATTTGACGCTTGTGTTTGTGACTCATTTTGTTTGGGTGTATTTCAGTAAAAAGAAGCATCGGGTTATATATGGGAAGTGGACCGAGTGCGTGTATAGCATTGAGCCAAAAGTCTATGAAGCCAACAAGAAAGCAGAGAAGAAAAGTGGAGGAGATTCCAAGAAACACAAGCAGGTAAAAAGCGTTAAGTCATTTATCTCTTACTGCAGAGCTGTGGTCTATTTTCTGTTCTGTTTTCACATGGAAGTCTGAAAGGGTTCTCACGCATCCTCAAATAGAGGCTTCACTGCTTACCACAATAGAGACTGTTTGCAAACTTTTACAAGACAGCACTATGCCAACTGAAAATCCTTTACTGAACTATAAAAGAAATATCAACAGACAAACTCCTTGGTAATTTTTTTCTGAACTATTTTACAAAGTTATTAATTTCAAAAGAATATAAGTTAATAATTTGGTACTCAGCATATATTTTTGAGTATCAATGCTGTAAGCTGGAAAGTTAAAATAAACTGTATTATTAGAAATAACATTATAAACATTATAAATGTCTTTATTGTCAACTTTTATCAATTTATTGCAAATTAATACATTTTAATATAAATCATCTGCAATGTGTTTGTTGGAAGTACATTTTTGTTTCCTTTCTTTATATTAACATGCAATTTCAGTGAGAATAAAGGTAAAGACAGTTGCTTTTTGTTTTGTTTTACTAGTGTAGCTACAGTAACTAAGCCAGCATCATGCTAGAATTTGTAGTTCATTTTTTTCTAGTCTATTTAATTCCTGATCTTGCTTTGTCTGTAACATCTACTGGTTTTCATAGGTATGTAAGGTATTATGGGTTATTATTGGTAGTACTGTATGCTTGTGATTAGGAGCAGAGTACAGGGGGTGATGATGCAGATGAAATGCCAGATGTTCAGGAGACAGTCACTATGATCCCAGGCAGTACACTGCTGTGGAGAGTAGCCCCTCGACCGCCACACTCACCACAGGTAACCCCAAGCCCCCCATGACTCCAACATCTGTCTTGGGTGATTGCATGTTATGCTAATTATCTCTTTACTTTTCTTTTTTTAATCCCCAATTCTGTTTAGATGTATAATTTTACCAACTTTGCCATGACGCTTAATGAGCTGGAGCCTGGCATGATTGGAGTCATAGCACCAACAGACTGTCGTTTGCGGCCTGACATTAGAGCTATGGAGAATGGGGATATCGGTAGGCACAATCTCTCTTTTGGCTCGCCATCTGCCCAGTTATCTATCTTCTGCACGTAGCTATACATAATTTACCTATAAATTTAAAAGCTATTCTTAAATTCCAGATACTGCAAGTCGAGAGAAGGAGAGATTGGAAGAGAAGCAGAGAGCTGCCAGAAGAGAGCGTGCTAAGGACGAGGAAGAATGGTCTACGAGGTGAGTGTTTGAATTAGGAACGCAACCATCCACTTATTTCTTTTGTATTTTGTATATTCGCTTTTGTCAACATTTAGAAATAATTCAGATTTTTTTTGTCTTTGTGTGAAAAATGAAAGCAGCTCATGAAAATTATATCAAATGAAGACAGACCAAGTCCTTTATATTTGAAACATATTTAATTTGTTCTGCCTTATGTTTTTTTTTTCTTTGGTAATTGATCCTGATTTTATTATTTGATTTGATTTATTTATTCATTTTTTTTTATTTGTCATTTTAGAGTTTTAGCATTATCTAAAGCAAACGTATACATATAGGTGTAAAAAGTCTACTATGTCAACTTTATTTTCCATGAAGCTGGCATGGCTTTAAAACACAAACTAGCCAATCACAGGCATTAAAACTTTTATTTAATTAAGCCGGCCAGCCATTTCTGAGACTGCAACATTTGAAAACAGTAGCAGATACCATCACTTAAAAACTTTCTGTGGAGAGTTTGAAGAGGCTTTTTATAACCTTCTTGACCTTTCATCTTTCCAAGATGGTTCCAACAAGGCAATAATCCGTACACTGGAGCTGCAGATTGGATCTACAAGGGTGGTTATTTTGACAGGAGGTATTCTCACCTTCCAGACATCTACTGATTTGGCTGGGAAGACTGAAAGAGTCTTGAGATTCATCCTTTGCTCTCCTTCACTCAATCCATATCATCTCCTCTCCTTAAGCTCTTTTCACATTATTTGTTGGAATGTGAGATTCATATGAACAGTTTTTTAGACAAAGCCTCTCCACGAGTTCTACTCTTTACTAGAATCTGGAAATTCAGTGTGAATGGATTTATTTATTTTGAGAGGTAGGGAATGCCTTAATTTTTTTTTTTCATGTATGTTAGATTTTGAGTTAAACATTCTGTGCAATCCTCAGTATGTTTAGAAATTGCTAGTTTATGTACAGTATGTGCTAACTTACCTTTCCATGCGTCTCGCTAGTTACACTCAGGTGTTCATTTTATGGGTACAAGTGGTTAGTGATGGCATCACTGCAGTGCCATCTGTGAAGATTTTTGTCGTTATTGAAATGTGAGGCTGCTCAGAACCTATTAGGAGTGCATCATTTTTGTTCAAACTAATGCTATTTTATCATCTCTATTATATGCTTTATCCTTATCTCAAAATATGACCTCTGTTTTTGGTATGCATGATGTGCAGGAACTTAACATTTTAAAGATTCTGCCTGATTTTGAGTACCTGGAATGAAAACGAGTCCCCCCCCACCTCCCAAAAAATCTTATGGTTATATCTCACTGATTAGGCTCTTGGGCCAAAACTCACCATCTCCATGGTACAGGGGAGTTTACTAAACCTAATATTCTCTTTTCTCACACATTTATAAATATATTTTAGATCTGTTTTGCTTTAGTTTGACAGACAAAAATTAAAGCTGCTCATAAAAAAAGGTTTACTTGGTAAAAAAAAAAAAAAAAAGGAAATATGTGTTTTTTAATTGTTAAAAAAGTATACATAACACAAAACCTATTAGGATTGATGTTTTCAGTGTGTTTATGGTTGCCAAAGCGACTTTTCTCTTGTAGAAACTAAAGCCATATAACTCGTCAGGACTGCATTGTTGAGTGATACATCCTGGTGAATGAAATGGAGATGGGTGCTAATCTCTTTTTTATTTCAGCACTTAATGGCTCACGAATGTCAAGGTGCTTCACCTTTGCCCACACACACATATGTACCAAAAATGCTCCGAATGTGCTTCATTGTACACATGCTTTTTGCCATACAGAAAATTTCATTCTGCAAGGACTAATTGTTTTCCAGACATACAAATCGTAGACAAGATGACCTCAGATGATCACGAAAGACGCCGCTGTCTTTTATTTTGAAACTTTAAACAATACTGTGATTTTAACACTCACAAATTTCAGAAGCTATGCAAACATTGATGGGAATGTCTGTCAGTTGTACACCTTAATGTGTCAATAAGCTCCACTGTTTATGTAAAATACTTTTTTGGTCAAGCATGCTAGTGCTTTTGCTGGTGGTTTTTCACACTGTTTGGGCTGTTTTGCCTAGAATTGGTTAGATGGAGAAAGGTGTATGTGACTGCAGTGATTAAAACCACTGTTATATAGAGAAATCTTTATCACCTACACTTAATGGGAGCTCATCATCTATTGTGTAGCACAAGAGTATTTATCTTTAATATGTTCCATGTAGTGCGTACAATTCCAAATGCCAAGCTTCGGGCAATGGCATACTTTAAATGAAAAAGTTAACTACAATTTATGTCCCTCTGTATTTTCTACACTATATTGTGGCATGTCTAAACATAAATTATTTAATCTCACTATCAATGCTTACTAGCGGTTAGAAGTATGAGTATATTATTCCACCAGCTGCTAATGTAAAGTCTTTTGAAGCCCTTAAAATCATGAGACATTAAAAAAACATCTTATCCCCAATTGTCTCATGATTTTGTGCCCTGTTTGTTAGCTATTCCTATAGCAATCACATCAAGTTAATATACAAATAAACGTGGTCACAGTGAATGCAACTATGTAAAGCAAGCATACACTCAATATGTTCAAGTCATTGTGTGTTAAAAGCTGTTGATATTGGTCGTGACGCTAGGGACTGATTGTTTCTGTTGTGCATTTCACAGATAGAAGCCCAAATTATACCACTGTGGTGCTATGATGGCTTTACATAATTGTACAATGACGTTTTGTGACTTTTTACTACATTTGTATAGACCACATGAAATGCACTTATACTGTCTTATAAATCTGCTCATTTCTAACCTAGCAATATTAATAATATATACGAGACCTCACTAATTCAATTTCAGTTCGCTCTTCTCTGTCTAAAGGGAATTGACAAGCATCAGTCCAAATTTTCTGAGAAAAACATTTGGGAGAAGCTTTAGCTTCTGGCATATGTTTAATGATGAGAACGCTTGTGAAATATTCCCTCTTGTTTTGCATTAATTTGACCTAAAATGTGAACTGATCAATGTCATGGATAAAGAAGATCTAATTAAACATAACAGAAAAAAACGTGTTTTATATGTCTTTATTTATACCAAACTGGTACTGGTTTAGGTGTATAATTATAAGATGATTCAACAATTATTTGACAAAGAATTGCTAATGCACAAGAGGCAACCCTTTTTTTTTAAAGTCTATTTTGCTCCAAGGTCTGAGAAATTATGTTTAAAGGACATTTAAGTGGCAATGTTACACAGACGTGTACACAGACTATACTCTCAATACAAATGTATCTAATAATACAGAAGGTGACAAACAATTGCATGATAGCTGCTATGGATTTCTTCCTAGTTCAGTAGTCATAACTACTGTGAAATAAACAAGACTTCTTTGAAACCTAAGAGAACAATGATTCTCCTGTTAACACTCTTCATATCATCTGAATGATTGAATTGTTCATGCATGCCAGACAAGTAACCTATTTGCCCAGCAAAGTGCAACTAATTAGATCTAAAATGTTTTAACAGTGGTGAGATGTAATCTAACTCCTCTAAAATGGTAGGCTTATCACCCCAGTCTGTCTTTGATAAACTCGTAACTGCACAATTCAGCGTAATTTGTGTGGAAATAATTGACGTGTGCAACCACCAATCAGAGCAAAAGACGAAGAATCCTCCACCAATCGAACGCACGCCCCGCCCCTTGTGCTAGTAGCGCTTGGTCGACATCAGAAAAGTGAAAGAGTGAAGTGAAGAGTTCTTAAAATTCGGCTAGAAAGCGAGAAATGTAAGTTTTATGTTTGTCATATACCACTATCGCCATACATATTCGTTAGTACTACATTTATAGGTGCGTAACGTAGATGCCAATGTTTAAAAGCATGGACCTTTTCGGTTTTAAACGGTCTCCTTAGTACTCGCAGTGTTAGCTTCGGGTTTAGCTTCGGATCAGTTGCTCATGTAGTCATAGATTAGTAGCTAACTCATTTTATATTTACATCACTTTAATTATAATGTGTTATATGTCCGTATGTTATAACTTTCCTGTACATTTACTACACCGAAACAGGCCGCAGACTGATACATCTCAGGCAGTGATGCTCCAAGATAAGGATGCTAATATTTTGTTCTTGGCAGTGCGACTTAAATATCTGCTTAATTGTTATCAATTTCTCCCTATATATGTCGGGATTTGTGTATTATCCGTTACTATTATTACTGTTTTACAGCTAATAACTATAGAGGCCTAGATATACTCGTATAGTTCTGTTTGTGCTACACAAACAAACAAATAATAAAACGTACAGTATTATAATTTAATATATTTTAAATATATTTTCCTACTTATTTAGCTGCGCGAACACTGTAATTTCCCTCCCTGGTATAGATAACCTTTTTTTTGTTGCTACAGATGTCGTCTGGAGCTCTGTTCCCTAGCTTGGTGTCCGGATCCCGAGGCTCCTCAAGCAAATACCTGGTAGAGTTCCGTGCTGGAAAAATGACCCTGAAGGGCAGCACCGTGACCCCAGATAAGCGCAA